>NC_068999.1:14743945-14745376 GCF_001194135.2 Octopus bimaculoides | reverse complement strand
GCCACTAAAAGTTCATTGAAAACAAACATATTGAAAGCGGGTGGTGAATGAAAATGATAGCTCCTACTTTTGCGAAGGCCGCAAAATTAATGGCAAATAGCTTAGTATAGGTTTGAGGCTCTGTGCAATAAACAATTATCTCTCTTCAGGTAAGTTTGCCACCAAAAACAAAAGTGCCAAATTTATAAACACACCTCAACCATGCTTGCGTGTACGTGTGATGTCTGAAAGTACATTCAGAAACGAACTAAATGGATAATTTATAAATGTATAAGGATATTATTCTTAATAATAAATAATAATATCAGGGTCAATGCCAAGTATGAACAACACAGGCAATTTTCAGAATATTATGGTACTAGAAAGTACCAACTTTACAAGAAATAGGAGTCAGATGAAATCTGAAGCGAGAGAAACTCTCTGTAAACAAGTTTCGGATTTCATCTCTACGATTCATGTTTGAATTACCACTAATATCATTATCTATCATTACTGATAATATACCTCTGTATTTATAAATTATTCACTTTCGTCGTTTCTGATTTTGGCTTCTTTCTTGCAGAAAACTTAACTGATATTCAGTTATTCACCATTTCTTTTGCGATCTCCGCAAAAGTAGGAGCTATCATTTTTATTCTCCGCCCACACTCACTATGAATGTGTTCAGTGAGCTTTCTATGGCTTCGGAGTTCATCTGACGCATATTTCTAGCAATGCTAGTACTTTCTACTACCGTAATATTTTTATATGTGTCGTTAGCCTTCTGGAGGAGACGTCTTCCTGAGGCTATTAACCTCAGTAGTGCTGTTTTATTTTTTTATTTTTGTTTTGCAGGACGCGCATTTAGTTGGTAAGTATATGTTACAATTCCTTACTGCTACTGTTTATATCTCGCTCACAGATTTAATATAACATTCTCTATCTTCAATGTATACATATATGTGAGTGAGTGTGTGTGTTTGTATGTATGTACATACGCATGTATGAGTCTGTGAGCGCGTGTCTTGTAAATGTATACATATGCACTTATGCATACACAGCCACACACGCCTAAACACATATCTAGGAAAATATATTGACATATATAATATGTATAATGTTATCTATCTTGCGATCTACTGACATAGTGATCTGACAGGAAAGTTAAGATGAAACAAGAAAACAAACAGTGCCTTCTTGCAGGAAGCATGATGAAAATGTAGGAAACGTTTTTTTCCCCCGCTTGAAATTCTGAAGACGGACACATCCAGAACTAAATCTAACATTCATATAATATTCGTTTCTTTCGGAAACAATGGAAATAGAATCGCATATCAAAGAAAAATGATGCATTCCTTTCCCTGCACAAATATATATACGCATATAATCATTCAAATATATGAATGTATGTATGTATATATACATACATATATATGCGTATGTATATATATA
>NC_068999.1:14742331-14743417 GCF_001194135.2 Octopus bimaculoides | reverse complement strand
TGAATGTGTGTGCATATGTATATATGTCAGATACATGTATATGTATATATATATATATATATATATATATATATATATTACGTAAGGAAGGTTGTGAGGAAATGTACACACGCAAACTCGCAGTCAAATGCGTCACTCACACGCGTACATGTATAGAATTGTACATTTTACTTTTGGCAATACATACTCCATTTGCTTAATCTCATTAATGATCTATTATATTCCATTGTTGTCAGACGAATTGCTGGGTTTAGCGTCTTCGTTATATCCGACATGTATATTGAAAGAAATCGTCAACTAGAGGTTAAAATAGGTACATATTTATAGTTCACTTGAGCATCGTATATGCAATAGCAGTCATATATGTTTAAATCCAATGTACCGCACTGAATACATGAATATGTTTACTGCGAGAATAGCTTTTCTATTTGAAAGTAGATGTATGGAAATATTGGAAGAATGGATCTTGTTTGGAAGCAGATAATTATTATATATAATGTGTTATGTGAGACACATAAGATTAAGAGTAAATAAATACCTATTAAACTTTTAATTGCAAATGTACAGAGGCTGCACTTATTTACATGTATGTTTGCAATAGCAATGGATAGCAAAAAAGGTATAACAACAGAAATAACAACAAGAATAGTAATAATAATAATAATAATAATAATAGTAGTAGTAGTAGTAGTAGTAGTAGTAGTAGTAGTAGTAGTAGTAGTAGTAGTAGTAGTAGCAGCAGCAGTAGTAGTAATAATGATGATGATGATGATGATGATGATGATGATGATGATGATGACGACGATGATGATAATGAAGACGGTAAATATGATGACGGGGATGATGATGTTAAATATTAAAATTTTATGAAAAGCCACAGCTTATATTGCTGAGTATGATGGGAAGTGTCAGTTGTCCGCAGCCAGAGGATTAAGTTGAGGCTTATTTAAAGGTCATGCGAAGATTTCTTCCAGTTCCATGCAATGTTGATTTCTGTTGGTATTCTACCTTCAAACTTGCACCGATCATTTGAGCCATTTTGGTAGTTGAGTGCTGATACTTCTAAGTGCATCACTGATCCAACAT
>NC_068999.1:14740426-14741825 GCF_001194135.2 Octopus bimaculoides | reverse complement strand
TCATCATCATCATCATCATCATCATAATTATTAAAACAGTGACCGGGAAGTATCATTAACGCGACAGACAAAATAATTAACATCATCTCTTCTGCATCTTTACGTTCTGAGCTCAACTCCGCCCGATGAAGTAAGTACAAGCATATGAACGTGGTGCATGCTGTTAATGTACCCTTCCCCAAGAAAATCGCTAGCCTTCTGCCATACCCCTATTATCATTGCATCATCACCATCATCATCATCGTCATCATCATCGTCGTCATCGTCATTATCCTCGTCATTGTCAACGTAGAGTCACTAACACGCCAGGCAGAATGCTTACCCACAATTCATCCCTCTTTATGTTCTGCGTTCAAATCCCACCGCGTTCGACTTTGCTTTTAATCCTTTCAGGGACAGATAAATTAAGTACTGGTGAAACGTTGGGGTCAATGTGATCGATTTGTCCCCTCCTTCCAGATTTCACACACCTCGTTCGACATCATGTTCTGAGCTCAAATTTCGCCGAATTGGACTTTGCCTCTCGTCTTTTCGGAATCGATAAAAAAAAAAAAGTAGCAGTCGATTTCGCGGGTCGAAGTAAATACCTGACTTTCTCCTCCAAAATTGCTGGCATTGTGCCAACATTTTAAATCATTATTCTTATTATTATAATTGTGTTTACCTTCTATGTTTCCAGCAATTTACTGTATATTGCTTGTATGTATTAAGACTCATTTTATCCTAACACTTCACTAATGTACTCTATGAAGTGTGTTTTCTCACAGTTAGCGGTAATCATTTCTTGAACATCATTAATTGTATACTAAAATAACCCATGGAATAAATATAAATGAGCAATTGTTAAATATGCACATGAATTATTTTTCTGAGAAATGTTTAAGATGCCATGATACTAAAGCGTGTGAATATAACGGTACATCTAAGTATATTTAATGCACATACATTAATGTACGCAACGCATATGTAATATTACAATATTGTAATTGAATTTGTGTTCCCTGTTGAAGCTGTATATATTGTTATAAATATTAAGTAAGCTTTCGCATTGAAATGTTTTGGAAAAAATGTTTCGACCTCCATGAAGCAATTTAATTACGTTAATGGAGACAGTTTGTGGCATTTTCTCTAACAAGCTTGACTGAAAATGAAGAGGAACTTGTGAGATCCTATTCATATCTAATAAAATACCAGATCACAAGAGCATACTTATACACACACACAAACACACACACACACACACACACACGCATATATATGTGTATGTGTGTGTATATATATATATAGGTATGTGTGTATGTATGTACGTATATATGTATGCATTTATGTGTATATATATATGCTGGTATGTATATATGTACATATGTATGTATTTATGTGTGTATATATCTCTCTCTCT
>NC_068999.1:14738363-14740399 GCF_001194135.2 Octopus bimaculoides | reverse complement strand
ATATGCTGGTATGTATGTATGCGTGTATCTACATGCTTATATTACATTATAGTAGCGTCATTCTATGAACCTTTGCCTCATATACTGGAAAATGTGTAGTAATACTTGCAGTATTTTCCATGATAAATTGAAATTAAATAGAATAAAACATGCTATGCATATAGACGTGTAGAAAAATTTATCCTACATTCTGTGTCAAGTAAGTTTGCACATATTTTCATATAGTAAATAGGACGTAGCAGTATGTGTGCGGTAAACTACTAACATAGTGAACTGCTGATAAAATGTTAAAATCTAAAGAATGCAGCAAAAATATTTTTTCCTAAAAGCATACATGATAAATGTGCAGGAAGCTCTTTCTAACACACTAACATTTATGGCTTGGAAGCTTCCTCAGAAAACGATAACAACAGATTTACTGTTTCAACTTAATATAAGAGGTCAAACAAAGTAAATCCAGGTAAAAATAAACGACAAACTTATATTTACAATCATATGCAACCAAGTGCTCACAAAATAACTTTACCACATATATGTATACCTTCTGTGTGTGTATATATATTATAATGCATATTTCATATATGTATTTTTCGTTCATAGTTGTATATATATATATACACATATACAGGTAAACTATATAATTGAATTAGGGCACCGAATACCAGTTGCTACAAAAAGATCTAACGCCCGAATGTCATAGGTTTCTTACTATTAAGAGACACTCACGGTGTATGCATGAAGCGAATAGAGTAGAAAATAGTCGCTACTTTGTTGAAACCACAAAGCAAGACCCGATATCTTGGTATCAGCTGACTTTACATGTTCTGCGCTATTACTCTAAGGATCGACATCCAAGCTTAGTTTATTCATCTATTTTTCAAAATAATCATTTCATTAAACCGTACAAAAGACGGAATCAGTTGATAGCAAGATATCTGTTCTTGCTTTGTGGTTCATGCCATTTAAGGCCTATTTTTATTCGATTCGTTACATTCACAGTGCGCGTTTCTTAATCGTCAGAAATTTGTGCCTTTGGAGTGTTAAATCCTATGTCTAGCTACATCTTCAGCCACACCGACACCAGTAACTGTGCTTTCTATATTTTCCCTATGTATAGTTCACTGTTAAAATTTACTATATCGTTCTTCAAGGTGGTTCTAGTGCTAGCCTTTAGTACATGTGCAATCATTCTTTCTGCCTGAATGTTTTTTTCAGAGTTATGGATCTGTATGATTCAGCCACTCCAGCACTCTGCGGTGATTTTCTTCACTGCTGAAATGATGGTGCGTGGTTTTCCCCCTCTGTGACCCGTAGAGCAGAATCATTATTGTCTAGCTCAGTGGTTCCCAAACTTCTTTGTGTTGCCGCCTCCTAGATATCCCGGTCACATTCCAAGCGCCCCCGCCCCAACTAATCACCACATATACCTATTTCTGAAGCAAACTCAAAACTAATTTATTTCGCAAATAAACTTAACCATTATTTTGATGTTGTTACACGAATCGTTACTCTATTATCGCCCCACATTTTACATCAATCGCTACCCCATTACCGCCCCACTTTTCTTCAACGCCCCCTTGAAACTTCCCACCGCCGTCGGTGGGGGGATTCAATGCCGCCCACTTCGGCAAAGACTGGTCAAGATAGTTTCAGTCATAGCTTAATTTAAGGAGGCTCAATTCCCTCGTGTTGTCTTCACAGAACTCTACCTCACTCTCACAGATAATCTCAAGACATTTTTTCCACGGAATAATTTATGTCTATAGATGAGTAGAGTGAAACTGCATACATACTACCCATTACACAACCTGCTAAGTCTTCGGAGTGATGGCAACTACTGATTCTACTAAAGAGAAATAAATATTCTTGTATTTTTCTATTATCCAATTGATTTTTAATGATAATTAAATAAACGTCTTTAGTTTTAAATAGTATAGCTTTAACTATTACAACGGTTAAATATGTACTACTTTTATCTTCGTTATTATTTCAAACTTAAACTCCGTTCAAATTGTATTTAAAACAATGATAATTTA
>NC_068999.1:14732779-14737752 GCF_001194135.2 Octopus bimaculoides | reverse complement strand
TATATATATATATATATATATATGTATATATATATATATATATACATGTACAGCAATATAGATACACATATCATACATATGTGTGTGCAGGTGCATGCGTGTGTGTTTGTGTTGGGGAGTGTGCGCGCGCATGTGTTTGTGTATAAGTATAAATTCATCAGAGTAGATGAATGAGAGAATGTTTGTAGTGTGAGAGGAAAATTGAATATATTTCGTGTACTTTATTATATTTGTATCTAGAAATTGACATGATTATCTTTTAATTTCGTAGAATAATACATATACACATATATACTCTCTTACATACACACATACATATATGCATACATGGATATGTGCATGCATACATACACACACATATTGGAGAATGTTTAGTTGATAAATATGCAAAACTGGAGGCAACGAATTGTTCATTTATTAATTCTTATTACTGTTCCTTTATAGCTCGTGGGTAACAGATGAATTGTTTTAATAGCATACTCTATATTTATGAGATATGTACTAAAGAGGGAATTCAAATACAGATTGGAAGAGTTACATATTTCCTGTCAAATGAGCAATATATTGAAAGGTAGCTTTATTGAAATTTGCATAACATACTATCTAGATCCTGTTTATGTACATCCACACTTTACTTAGATTTACAAAAATATAACCTTTGACTCATGGGCACCTTCCGAACGTAAACCGATGTCATCTTATGAGCAATCCATCGACCTACTAAATATAACAATCAGATCTTCTTCAAATCACGCACTCTGCACTTTTAGAAATCTGACTAATACATTGATAGTGAAGAGCCACAAATGATAATATTGTTGGAACGGCCAGAAATGACTTTTTGATGTACGTATATTTGATCAGAGCTGATCTGATTCAAGAAAAGCTAAGACACTTTCTCAACCCTAATAAGTAAAGACTTTTGATGGGTCGCTCCAAATGAATACACTAGACGCCATATCTCTGAAAAGTGATACACACAAAAGAACGTTACGAAAAATTCCTTAGAATTGTCGTCCATCATATGCAAGCAAAGCGTAAAAAGAAATTTGAATAATCATTGCTTCAAGTGATTGTGATAGTTATCGGACAAAGCTAATATGCTGCCTAAGTCATCACACTAGTGCCTGTGTTGTAGTCTGAAGTACATGCAGTAGCAAAAGCTGATACTAATCCTATGACGTTATCAACAAAACGGTGCATTAGGGTATGTAAAACCTGAGAAAAAAATAGGCTGGTCAAGGCTAGAAGGCTTTCATCGATTTTTGTGACCTAGAAATATTCAAATAAAAATTCCTTCAAATCACACACAGTTAAGACAATGTTAATAACAAATTTCAGAGTTTCATAAAGTGAGTGAAACATTATATGCTTAGGTTTTTTTTTTTTTCTGGAAAAGAAATTAGCGCGTTACTGAGCTTTCTGTATGATAGCATTGGATAGTCTAGTACGTTATATACGAAGTGCGAAGATGTTGATGAGAAAAACACAATTCAAGATAAACCAGACGATCTGGGAAAACATTTCATTTTGTTGCGACTTGGGAGAATCATTAAGCCAATGTTGATAAGAGATTTCAGAATTTCCTAAAGTAGAATGAAACATTATAGGCTTTGTTTTGGGAAAGAGAGTAGCCAATTCCTCCAACATTCTTTATGGTAACATGTGGAGGATGACCATTGGCAAAAACATTATGCATTCTGCCTGCTTCTTCATCGATCCCCTCTATTTCTCAGATTTAGAATACAAACGTAAAATTAAAACAGTATTTATTCTTGCTGATTATCATTTAGCCTATATTTGACCATGAATAGCATGTATAACCAGCCTGCTGGAGATTTTCTGAATTTTGCGATTTTCAACAACATAGGCAAGTTATCAGCTGCTTGTATCTGTTTCATAGTTCATAGTCTTGGAAACTGAGTGGGAGACTACGACGTAAAATGCACAGAAGACATTTTATCTCTCACATTAACAAATCGCCCAACCAGCCTTTTTATAATGCAATTTGTATAGGGACACCTACACGACTAAAAACACAGGTTGTCATATTTATGTGAAAAAATATTGCGGGAACTCGGAGCAAACATTACAAACTTCTCAGCACATGAGCTTGCATCATATTCCTATATATATTTAAATTATTCTATACGAAGCGTCTTTTATTCGTCCGGTTTTTTCCGGTGTTTATCACTTAGGTGCGCTAGAGAAAATAAGCTTCAACTGAAGCGTGAAAACTTCAAGATAAAAACCTTAATTTCTGTTTCTGAGTGGTGTTGTGGGACGCTAGAAACATATTCTCTATTTATTCTCATTCATAAATACAGTAGCTAAAAACAACAAAACACGAAGAAAAAGGAAACAAAAGGCTACAACTTGTATTGTAGACAATGTGTGGCGTGAAGAATATAGTAAGTGCAATACTGACAATATATAGGACTGAAACCACTCTAGTTGCTGAAGATTATACTCAGTGCAGACACACACACAATCACATGCAATATAAGACATACATATAGACGTGTGCTCGTGTTCATCTATTCATGTAACATACAAGTACATGAGAGTATGTGTGTCTACAACCGGGTATCCATTTTGTATGCCAATATATATATATATATACTTATATGTGTGAGCGTGTGTGAGTGTGTGTGTTTGTACATATATTTGTAAAAAATATGTACAGCGTTCTCCCTCCCCACAGTCACAGACTCACACGCCCATATATATCTTCATGGTTGTGTGCGTCATTGTCTGTCTGTATTGAACTGGACTTGCTTTGAAATTATTTCTTTGTGTACGTTATCATATTTATATCATCCTATTAATTTTAGCATCACATTTTGACAGTTTAATGTCAAACAGAATTTGTAGAGTCCGCCTATCTCACTCTCTCTCCCTCCGTCTCCCTCTCACTCACTCAGTGTCTCTCGATATATATATATGTATTCCTCCTGGCCATATATTATTCCTTTGTTATATCTTGTTACTTCTCCTTCATATATCATAGTTCTCAGACGAATATCATACTAAGAACTTTTTTTACTCATTCTACGATGTGTAGTAAAAATAATGCAACTTGCGTTTAAACTAAGGATATTTTTTTCTGTATCTGATCACTCACTGTCGCCTCGGCTGAGAATCTCTACTTTTTAAAGTTATTTTCATTACCTTTTTGCTTGTAATCTATAGAATAGGTAAATTTGATCTAGGTAAATAATTGGCATTCAGTTTATGATTTAGGTAACATACCATAAAATGTATTGACTGTTGAGTAATGCGTGAATTCGAAAAAATATTGAGATGATAATCTACGGATCGAAATATCTCAACAGCAAAGTGCAATGATTATTAAATAATAGTGAGTGACTGTTTATAGTTACACTGCCATAATTATTATAAATTCAATGATTTAATTCTGATACACATGCCTAATATCATACGTGCATACTAACAGCAAGGGACCCTGACAGGCAGCCACATATATTATGGATCTGTTGCTGTCGTATTTAACTTGGTATGCTAACTGAATATCTGGGTTAGGTAGAAAGTGCAAATGTACTCTATACATGTATAATATTTGTTTGTTTTGTGTAGCATTTTCAGCAAATTTTACGAATATAATACAATTTGATCTTTAACCTAATAATTAACAAACTATTTCATTCTGCATTTTCATAACAATATGCACACCTTCATATTGATCGTTATCATTGCAGCGACAGGTGAAAAAAAAAATATAGTAATAATTTTAAATCTATATGAGTCAAAAAATTCAACATCAACAAAAACTATGAATTTATTGACTGAATAATTGAGTAGGGTGTAATGACAATTAATGCGAGAGTGTGTTCAGTGCACTTTCAAAGTGAATACTCATTAAAACTGTGATGACAAAATATGTTTTGTTTTAACTTTATTATATTTTATGATGTTGATTCCTTTGAGAGCAATTTAATGTACCCTAGCTGTTAGTTTATTTACGTAGAGTCAAGAAGGCGCATGACTAGTACACAATTATTTCCGCGTTAAAAGTAAAGAGATTTCATTTCTTCCGTTGGCATTTCATACCAGTTCTCACGAAATCGCATCGAAATATTTTAATCGATTTTTATTCTGATGCTCATCTTATCATTCTTATAAATAGATTAAGGCTTGTAATAATGTCACTGTGTCACTAATACGAATGTGGTTTAAAGCAGTGTTTCTCTACAGGGGTTGATACCGCCCTTTGTGATACATGTAAGTTTTTTTTTTTATTAACACTCATGTGCACTAAACTGGTTATATTTCTACAAATAATGTTTAAACATTTTTGCATTCAATTCCTAATAACATTCAATCATAACAATAGGAAACTTTAGACATTGAATGCCTACGAGGGATATCCTTCTTGGAATATAATTGGAATCGAACTTCGCCATAGGCAAGAAATATTTGAGGATCACTGCTCTAATGTATGCTATCAAAAGAATATAATGGTGTTTGTTTGATGAATGAATTTATGAATACTGCAATTATAAATGTCACTTTAAATAGCCTGACCTCTCTCGCTCAACGTCCTAAAATTGTAGGAAACATTTTAACATCATACATGAAAATAGATATTGGTTTGCGTGTAAGTGTGTACCGTCCAAAACGTGAGCATTAACAAAGTAATCAAAGATGGGCAACGTGATTATAAGGTTTTTCTTCAGAAGTGTTCACCTTAAGATCACATTAACTATTTTACTATTTTAACAACGTTAACAGAGCTGTACCGACAATAATCCTACCAATTCAGCCTGGTAATTATTATATCGAACCCTTTTGCTGAACAGCTAATTTACGAACACACACACACCCACGAACATACACACACACACACACACACATACACCCACACAGAGACATACACACACACAAACACACACACGCACAAACACTAACACACACACACACACTAACACGCACACTAACACACACACGCACAC
>NC_068999.1:14729726-14732033 GCF_001194135.2 Octopus bimaculoides | reverse complement strand
ATATATATATATATATAACGGTGATGAATTTGCATAGCAAGTGATCTGTTCTGAGATCGTGTGCTGGAACGAAAACAATTGCACCTTGGAAAGTATTTGTAAGCCATATATGTATTCTTTCCTTCCCTGAGCGTGTGCTAATACTTTGCATGTACGTGTCCTCGCGTTGTTGTTTTATTTCTCGTGTTTGCTTTGTTTTGGAGGATTATACATATGTTTTATGCGTGTGTGTGTATTACAAAGAGAGTGGGGGAGATAGATAGATACATAGGTAGAGAGAGAAAGATTCACACCTATGCATTTACATGGGGTGGGGGGAAATTATCGTTGCTGCTTTATCAATAGAAGTTTGGCATGTATACAATATCATTTTGGGATCTCGCAACAATAGACGCCTAGAAATCAAAATTGATTTTGTCAACGTCTCATTCAATTTCAATATCTGCACACGTGTTACTGAACGTTTCTTTTTTTTCTGTGATAAACAATATTTCAAAGTAACACGAATATCACTATTTTCTAATAAAGATAACGGTAATTGTATTCAGGTGTCGGCAAGTTTTGTGCTAGAATTAGCATACATCGACAGTAAGTATGCAAAACAACATTCTAAATCTATACACTCCGTTCATATAGGACTTACATTTATAAAGCTCTCATTAAATTATTTGTCTTTAGAAATCAATACATTAAAATGCAAAAGTATATTCTGCTGATAATATTTCGTATTCTGGGAATATATTTGTTTAACGAAAACTAATTTAGAAGATAATTTATTCATCATTTACATACATTCAAAACCATCGAACGATATTTATGCACTATATTATCTGCACTTTTAAAGTTTAATATGCCAAGGACTATGACAAATTTTCGAACGAACACTTTAACGTTCCTTGTGAAATTTAAATCTGAGAAGAGTAGAAACACTGAAATATATTCATGCATGCACACACACACACAACACGCAAACACACGAGCACCTCCACAAACATATGTATGTATATAGTCTTCGTTCGTGTTAGGGAGTAAAGTCAGGATATTTCCAGAGAAGCGCTCAACCTGAATTGTAAGCTGACAATACTGTCTGGTTCCAGGAAATGTCGGTATTCCTCTGCAACGTAAAGAGAGTTTGACGAAGAGTAAACAATCCCAATAATAAGACGATCACAAAAATAATCTTTTAACACAAATTTAATAATTCTTTACAATTGTTCCTGTACCAAATCTGCTTGCAACACCAGTTTACGCCAAAAAATTCGGAGCGAAGATATACGTAATCTTTTCAGTTTTACAAATTAGAGTGGTATTTCATCAGATGTTGGCTCATCCAGACTTTGTGCCATTGGCTTATATTGGGAGGCAAGAAAACTGAAGTTAGGTTATGAGATAAGTAAGTAGGGTAGAGATTATAGGGGGAAGAGTGGAGTGGATGAATTCGAAGAGGTGGAAGAAAAAGGAGGCGGATTATGAGGAGGCGAAGAAAAATGAAGAGAAGATGAAAGTGAATAATAATAATAATAATAATAATAATAATAATAATAATAATAATAATAATAATAATAATAATAATAATAATAATAATAATGATAATAATAATAATATCTCAAGAAGCATGATAGAGCTGCACAATATATTCACTGGGTAATATGCAAAAACCTGTTATTGCCCTATGATAAAAACTGGTGGGAACACAAACCATCCCCAGTACTTGAAAATGATCACATCGCACTCCTGTAGAACTTCACCATTCAAACTGACAGAAAGATAGATGCAAATAGGCCAGACATCATACAGAAAGACTTCAGACAAAAATTATGCCTCCTCATTGATATGACGGTCCCAATCGATATAAACGTATCTGCCAATACCTACCAAAAACTGAGCAAATATAAAGATCTTGAAATAGAAATTAGCAAAATGTGGAACCTGAAGACTAAAACAATACCTATTGTCATAGGTGCCCTGGAAATGAGAGTAAAACGGGCTGATTACTAACTAGCTCAGATACCAGGAAACCCCAAAATGGCTGAAGTTCAAACGATAGTGCTCATGGGTACTGCCCATAACCTACGTAAAATACTGTCTATGTGATCTCAAATTCTAAAATAAACACACGATTTTATTATGGTTTCTTAAACATTCACTTGAACAACACTGTACAAATTCAAATATATGGTACCCTAGGTATAACACCTACATGAGTGTTATTGCATTTGCTATGGGCCGACCAAATCGTTGTGCGTTGATTTGGTAGACGGAAACTTGGAAACGCCCGCCGAATACATATACATGTATATATATATA
>NC_068999.1:14721991-14728363 GCF_001194135.2 Octopus bimaculoides | reverse complement strand
ATATATTAATAAACCTTGTTTATTATCCTATGCGCATTTCGATGCAAATAATTAAGGCATTCCATCTCTTCAGGGCCAAGTTACATTAATTCACAACAGACAACATTGTTATTTCTATATAGATTACATGAATATAGAGAACTTCTAATCAGATTGTTTCAACATGAACGTATTGAAACTGCTTGCAACATCGATTAAGAAAACCGTTATATAGTAGAGTAACTAAGTACAATTGTTAACCTAGGATATTAAGTGACGACATGCTTACGACGCTGTTACATCAAATAAGAAAACCGTTAAAGCTTTGAGAAGTAAAGAAATGAAAGAAAAATTACCTATTCTAGATCTTGCAGAAATACAAATTAATGGTCAAAGGGAGGTAAGTCTAGCAAAATAAGGTTTTTTTTTATCTACATAATTTATATCATTGTGATTAAACCTATCAAATAATTATATTTATTTTAAACTATTAAATGATTTCTAGAAATAATTTAAGGATATATAATCAAGATAAATTATAACTTATAAATTATAAAATAAAATAAAGTAGGTAACATTCAGATTGAAACCATAAAAAATGTAAATATACATTGCATTAATTTAATAGTGGAATTATAAATACAATATTAATGAAGATGAGATAAGGCCCCGGTATCTATCATTATATAACACTGAAGGACACCCACGCACCTGATTACATTATACAAGTCATTATATTACCGAATGAACTTTAATACAATCACACCATGAAGATAAACGAACGGGTCAAATTTGACGTTTCAATATTAATTTATTCAGTAAATGACTAAATGCCTCTCTGTTTACGGAGTTATTGTATATTAATTCTTATCAATCACTTTGCATTTTTAAATGTGTCTTAGCTGCCATTTCAAAAAAGAAATTAGAGAAGTATTAACACTGTCCCTTATTTGTATTCTGATATTCTGCGAAACGAATATGTGCTTTTTATAGATTTCTAAATTAATTTTAATATCTAATTAGATATGAAAAAACATGTTCGACAAATATTTCATGTAAATTTAATTAACATCTCAGCTTTCCTTATAAGTTCCTTTATGGGTTGGAACATATACTTTCATTATCAGCTGTTTACCTTTTAGTTAAACCCTGATGATAGAAGCAACTAGATAAGGAATTAACTCCGCAAAATTTGGCCTAATTTCGCGCCTTAGTTGTTAGAAGAAATTTGAATAATAATTAATGGTACGTAGTTGAAAATAAATTTATTTACGCAAATCTATATTTTTAGTCTGGTCGCTTCATTACTTTAACATCTTATATTATTTTGGGGTATGATTTTATAACTAATGATTTCAATTCTGAAGTCCAATTATTTCTTTTCACTTCTTCTAGACTTTTACGACTGAAATCATGTAATGCCTTTCAGCAAGGGAAGGCTGATCTATCAAAATAATGAGTTGCCCATATATTTCTAAAATTGATATAAATTTATTTTTTAATTAATGTTTTTATTTTTATTTTTTTCATTTTTTTTTTAACATTGTCTAAATGATATTCCACAGTGCATTGTTAAGAGTTTAATGTACTTTTTAGATATTGCATCGTATTCAGGTTTACAATCTACCTTAATTAGTAAATCTCTCATCCGAAAGGCAGTAAAAATACAAAAAAATAGAAAATTGCATTATACTATGAACAAGTGTTTTTTTTTTCAGTTACATCTAAAAAAACATTTACAATTTATAGTATATCTTCAATCACCCGATATATCATACGAATGTTCTACATAAGTACTCCTACGTACGTTTAATTATTTCGAATAAGTAAAATTAGAAGTTATGTAAGTCCGTGAAAATATGTAATACAAGAAGCAAATTACTACAAAGAATCAGATTTCCAGATGTACGTCACTCGGTGTCATTCACGTGAAAGAAATTCAGTGTATCGTGGAACACATCGGTCTTCTAAATAGCAAAGATGTTAGTTCTAAGTATCAGAACCGGCAGCGAACTACAACCTAAATTATACATTAACCGAGACCATGCCGTGATTAGTGCACCGAGTTTTGTCGTGATAAGTGATTCGAGTTCAATGGTGTCTACTTACAATCTGTAGTATGCGGAAGTGTAAATTGAACGATTTACTGCTCTTCATGCAGATACCATTTAAACCGTTATATATCTATGTGAACATGTATGCATACACGCACGTACACACATGTAAAGAACTCGAAAAGTTGTTTCTCCAACCAGACAATCAAGCGAGCAGGAATGATTGCAACTTATTAGCCGAAACTGTAGTGAAACGAAGCTTACAGAGAATCACAGCATCCAGTTAATCTCTTCCATTATCTGAAGACACAGATTTTAGAAGATCTTGAATTATTCTAGGAATCAATTATGGACAATTAATGTAGTTCATTGGATATATTAGGTGATCCTGAAATATGAATTAAACCACATTTATAGCAAATTCCAAAATCAAGATAGACCAGTATTCCTCTCATAGACCCTACCATAAAAATTAGTGCACTAAAATGTCAGTGTAGCCCTCTACGCCACGAGTTCTACTGGCAGCAGCGAGTATTGAGTCTACGTCATGTATTTTCGCAACATTGTACACACTTCTTTATTTTAAAGATAAATTCAATTTATGACTATTTAGTTATTCTCTTTTTCCTTCAGAAAATCACCTCGGTGATTGATAAGGAAGCCCGACTTAGATTTTCTAAAACACGTCTTTAAGTTACACACCAGGAACTTGTCCTTCTGCTGCTCTTGGCTTTACAACGTTGTTATCAACATACGCTCCCGCTATTCTTGAGAAAATTACTACCTCGCTTCTTTAAACATTACAGCAAATTCAACGTAGATATGTTCAACATGATCCAGAGAAAATTGTAGACGTACTTATTTATGTTTCAGAGGACATAAGAAATGTGTGAGCACATTTGGCTACATCTACTGGCATTCGCTTGATTTTCTTGTGCGTTTTTTTCCCCTGTAATACTCCGTCGCTTTCTATTTGCCTGCGAGACATTTCGATTTGCTCATTTATATTCTGTATTTTGTTAAATCAAATATTCTTGAGAAGTTAGCAATTTCAATGGAGAAGAATACTGTCGAATGCGTTCAATATGGGGTATCTTGTACACATACATTAAAGAATGTATTAAAAAATAATGTCAATCAGTTATTCATTAATAGACATTCTGTTATGTGCTAATCAATATTTTTATTAATTCTTTTTGGTATATATTATGAGCAAATACGCAAATCATCCTTTCGAATCTTCTTCCATCTGCATATGAAGACAAACAAGTATCTGGTTGACGAAACACAACATATCGAAGCATTAGTGTCCCTGCATCACCCGTTCTAAGAAATCAAGTAACTTATGAGCACATAGTTGTGTGAATGAAGTTGCTGGTCTCCTGTGACGCGCTCAGCAGCGACTAATATATTTGCGTTCAAATCTGACGGAAAATATAGGAAATAAACATGCGAGTCATCGTTTGCTATCGTCATTGGCTCGATTTATTACAAAAATTTGCTTTACAGGAAAACAAAGACTTATATCCATATTGCTTTATAAGAAATAAAAAAGAACTTCGATTCAAGTGATTAAGTATGTGTTTTGTTGATTTGGTGTGGACAGTAAACTAATCAGATTCTATCGTTGCACGTTGGCTTCTAGTCATGACTAATTGAGCAATATAATATGAAAATCATTCTATCCGTGACCATGCTACAATTGGTTGGTTTACAGTACAATGCAAGACGCATTATCCCTTAAGTCAATATTGAAGACAGTGTAATTGATTTAACTCAGAGTTATTGCTTTTCACGAGCAAGCATTTAACCTTACATTGACAGCTAAATATAACAAATTAAAACAGTCCAAGTTTTCGCTTTAGACTTTTCTTTACTTGTATATAAGGCAGCAAGATCTCTCCACTAGTTCTGTTTTTGCACGTAGATGCTTGCATCTTTTCAGATAATATGAAGTTGCTTCGGATCTTCTTTGAATGTGGGGCCCCACGTTTTCTTGAACCTCTCTCCATTTCTTCACCCAACTGTAGCTGTCTTGCGAATTTGTTCTATAGATAGTGAGAAAATATGACCAACATGACTCAATTTTCTTTCCCCAACAATCGCCTACAAACTGTGTAGATTGGTTCTTCTCAGCATTTTAGGTTATGTGATGCTATATCTCTATGTGATTTTGAGTATGCCCACTACTGAATGCGTTCATCATTTTGGTGATCTTAGCGGTAATTTTCTATGTTTCTCATGGACAATATGGTAGCAAAGCCGGATTTTAATTCTGGACAGGACATATATCTCAGTAGCAATACTATTATTCAAGTAGATTGAATTGGTGAAACATTCAATGTGTTCTTGTTTCCGAAGAATGTTTGTGAATCAGAGATAAACAACACCTTGAATTTCCCTTGTCTGTAACCTTATGAGTAACACAGCAGAATGCTACAGCAAAGCAATGCACAGTTATGTTGCATCATTTTGACTAATGTTACCGTAACTGATAAGAACTAAAACAAAGTGGATACTGTTGGTTTGTAAATATCAGTATCTTGGAGTAAAGCCGTTTCATTATTTACTGGTACATGTATGATAGTGAAGATGTGTGATAGCGAAAATATATGTCCATAAACATATCTGTTTGAATGTTGACTTGTGAGGGCAGACGTACACGAGTACTCATATATATGAAATATAACTTAAGATAAGCACAATTGTTACTGATGCAGAGGAGTTCCAGCAATCAACCAATCAATCAATCAATCACTCAATCAGTCAATCAATCTATTAATCTTTCTGTCTGACTGTATGGAAGTATATACGTCTTTCCCCCACCCCTCTCTCTCTCTCTGCCCCTGTCTATCTCTCTATCATTCTATCTTTCCATCTACCTATCTATTTATCTAGCTTTCTACATATATTTTTTCTCTCTTTTTCTCTCTCTTCGTCTGTCTGTCTCTATCTCTGTCTGTCTGTCTGTCAGTCGCTCTCCCTCACTCTCTATCTCTCTCTCTGTATATATATATATATATATATATATATATATACATACACCTGGTGGCGTGAACGAAGGTGTATGCAGACTGAGTGGGAAAAGACAATGAGAAAGAATGTACCAAATAGGTGATGGGATACAGTTATCAAAAAAAAAAACAAGCAATAAAACAAAAAGATCTACACTTTCATACGCAAAGGTACAACTATTTCAAAACTACCTGGAAAGGGTTTTATCGTATAAGAAAGCAAGGAATATAGTTGCAAAAGCTATTGTGGTTACAAATTTAAAACAAACACTACTACTACTACCAACGGCTGCTGCTGCTGCCTCTAAGACCACCACATCATCATCACCACCGTGGGCTCCACCACCACCACAACGTTTTTGTAGTCATACTTGTATATTTCTTCCTAATCCTCGTCTTATTCTTCTCATCATTTGCTATTGATGTTGTTATCATTAATAGTATTAACGTTTTATTCATAAAACACTTTATTAAAAGGTTAGAAGCCAACAGAGTGCACATATCATTGGAAAAAAATGTTTTGTACAATATCTCCTGGCTATTTACGTTCTTATTCTAAATTTCATAGAACTTCAAACTGCCTTTCATGCTTGGAAATTAGATAAAATAAATTTGCACTCAGTTGGTGATCTTCGCGATATCGTCTTATTTCTCGACTAAAATATGTTCTCTGTGTGTCGTAATTAGTGATGGAACATGTGTAGACTTTATTCTGGGAGATAATAGAAGAAACACTATAATTGATTTCGTGGGTCAAGGGTTAAGTAATATTTGTCTAATTCACTCTGTATATGGTTTTATTACCAATAAATATAATTGGTACATATATGATAAATGAAAGACGGAGGATGAAATATACGAGAATTTATTATTAATCACCACAATTGTTTCTACACATCTATTATCCATTATATACATGGGTGCAGGCGTAGCTGGGTAGTAAGAAGTTTGCTTTTCTGGGTTCAGTCCCACTGCGTGGTATCTTTAGGAAGTGCCTTCAACTCTAACCTCGTCCGGCCAAAGCCTTATGAGTAGATTTGGTAGACAGAAGCTAAAAGAAGCATGTCATATATATAAATATCCATGTGTGTGTGTCTGTGTGTGTGTCTGTGTGTGTGTATGTGTGGTGTGTGTTTGTGCGGGTGTATGAGTGTGTGTGCGTGTGTGTGTCTCTATTTGTGTTCGTGTCTGTATTTGTCCCACCACGGCACATTGACAACTGGATATGGTATGATCGCATCAACGTAGCTTAGTGGTTCAGCAATAGAACCGACAAAATATTACTAGGATTTGAGACGAAGGTAGTGGCGTCGATTAACTTGACT
>NC_068999.1:14715232-14721421 GCF_001194135.2 Octopus bimaculoides | reverse complement strand
CATTTTGAATCTCATTGTCTGTTTAGATCTGACATCTCGGAAACGAAACGTCGTAACAAAATCAGTGCTGGCTATAATTTCTATTCAACATCTGTTGTTTAAAATGAACAGCTAACACAGTAGAATACGGTAATGACTTACAAAAGCGTTTAAGTTACTTTGTAGCATATACTGGTTGCATAACGAAATATTGTGTACCTATAAATCTTTAATGTCTCCATGATCATATCTTCCTGGTAGCTGGTGCATAAACCAAACAAGAATATGTATCCCGAAGTTTTCTCTGTAATCTGGGTATTATATTCGTATTGCAGAATACTTCGCCGACAACAGCATTTTACTCCACAATTCTATTCGTTACCTGTTTTCCGCTATCAATTGCTTTTCATGCATATTCTGTTTTTTTTTTTCTAAGATGTGCCAAATATTTCAAATACGATTTTTTTCCTATTTCAGGTGTGTAAAATGTTGCATAAAGAGTCTCAGATGAAGAAACTCGCGTATATTTTTTCACTCTCTTTCGCATCTTCTGGTTTTGTAGATCATGAACATTGTGCTGTTGATCCAGACTATATATAGTAATATTCGTGTCTACTGAGCTGGAACATGCTTTCCCACTTGAGCATGAATAGTTCTCTGTCATCATATGAAGTACAAACAAAAGCGCTTAAACACAATTTCTGTGTTATATTTCAACGCTCCTAACTTTGAATTTCGTTGCATGAACGAAGTGTGCTTTATGTAACTTCGTTTCCGAAGTTGCCATGCTTTTTTCGCGGTCATCATTTCTAGCTATCAGGATCAGTAATTAAATGTCTTGTTATTTTGGTAGACAATGATGATGTAGAAGGAAAGATTCAGAGTCAGAACGAAAATTCTCAAATGCTAACCATTATTACTTTGATTCGTAGGAAGAGAACAATTTTCAGTAAGGGAATATGGTAGGAATATACAGGAGAATGAACAGACAAATAGAAACAAATTCTTTGCTGAGTTACTAACACTTTCGTTGTTTCTAGGCTACCAAATATCCTAACGTGTATATAAATGCATTATTTTGAGCTATCTGCATTAAATAACCTGCTCAGTCATTACGTCATATTTAGTACGAGAATGAATGTCGTATTTACTTATTACTTCGTGATACATCTACTTTTGTGCCGAGCTTTGCGATTTATTTTACGAGTTCGCATATTTTATATTGCTATGAATCGTGTCTCTATTCGAACCTAAATACATAAATATGTTTCTATATTTCTACTCCTTTGAGCTTTGAAGCCTTGTGAGTATAAATATAAATACAATGAAACAAGATGAAGTAGAGTGAAAGATACTTTTTATATTAGAGAAACGATGAGATTAAGATTCTGAAATAAGGTTTTGTCTGTATATATTATAAATCCCATTTCTGCAATTTAGTCTGGTAATACTTTATTGGTATTTCATTTTAGTTGCCATGATAGTATTCTTCACATGGAGAAATTCCCAAGAAATTGATTATACAACTCAATGCGTCATAGTTGATAGTTATAACAGCATACATAGTGATAACTGATTATAACGTGACTAATCAAGTGAAAGATATTGAGGATTAAGGCAATATGAATCAGTAAATTGACAGATATGACAGGACGTCCGTCAACAATGCCTGCGGCAATTGATTTTCGTGTTGGATAATAATTTAAATAAGCCCTCTCTATATTTCATCATTCTGCGGTCGACAAAGAAATTGACAGTGAAATTCTGCAATTCATACAAGTAAATATTCTCTCAGGAAAATGCGAAGGCTTGTATCTATATTAACTATCAAATTTTGCTATATTAGACAGGGTGTAACGGACACTTTTAAATAAAATGCTCAGTTACAGAATAAATTAAACACGTGTGCTGTCATATCTAAAGATTCACAAAGTCTCAACAATATCACAAAGATTAATAAAACATACAGTTCTTTTTTAAACTATTAGAAAGTATTAGAAAGTTTAGAAATTATTTTCCAGTAACGTCATATTTGATCTGCTGGAAATAATTAGTTGGATTGCCGAATTTTATTCAAATACAAAATTACAGAAACACAATGAACATTCTCCCGATTTTACAATGTTTATAATCAGAACAGCCATTAGATTTATCGGCGTTTGAATGCAATTCGAAATTAGTTTTTTTTGAAGGAGAACTTAATATGAACGAATGTGTGACTGGTTTCCGTGCTATCTATAAATAATATTACATTGTGTGGTGATCGACAACTGCAAATATTACAGTGAATTATGTACATATTTGTTATGATACTAAGGACACTTCACGATCTCGTAGCCCCGAGATAACTTCTATTATTTTGCACTTGAGCAAATTACATACGAAATTGATGTGACATTTGATAGGAAGAAAATACGCTTCACGTACGCAACTGTGTATCCATTTATCTAGCAAACATGCAAAACTGATATTACCTTCTACTATATTCTACAATTTGGTAGGACGGGTTAAGTCGATTACATCGAAATCAGTACTCAACTGGTATTTAATTTATCGACACCGAAAGGATGAAAGGCAAATTCGACCAACAAGTACAAGAACAACAACAGAACTATGAGTAGATCATATATTTACTAATCATGAACGAAAAAATGTAGAACGAAATAACGAAGTGAATTGAAGAAAGAAGGAAAGGAGGAAAAGAAATATGTGGAAAGAGAAAGCGATTGGGAGGATGAGATACATATCCTCAGATTAAGAGTTCAATGGAGCACTTATTTTTTGTTGCTACTCTGAGAGATACCTGCAAATAAATTGGCGGATTTTTTTTTCTGATAGTATCAGGGAAAAACTTTCTCTCGTGTATGCAGGGTTTGATATATTCTTGGAATACGGGAATTCGTGTGTAGAATGTCATAATACCGACGATGCAGATACCATACATTCACCAGCTTTCATGTTGGATGATCAATTCATAGCAGTCTTCTAGTATATACGAATATCTACGTCATCACTTTCCGGACAAACAATGGAAGAAAACGGAAATAGTTAACACCAGTTATTGATGGAAGTCGTATGGCTGTAAAGATAGTTCTTGAGGACTGCTGTGTTCATACAATTACAGCACATCGTGAGTTGCTACAATATCTCAATAGAGGTTGCTGCATACTTATAAATGATGGAGTCTGACATTTCGGTAGACATATATTCATGTTTCTGGAGCAACATCCGATCTGATTGGGTGAAGTGCGTTTATCTTATACCATATAAAACTTTTACAGGACATTTGAAATCAATGTTAAATGGTTGCCTATTAAATATACTTTGCTAAATACGATAGGGTTAGACATGCTTAGCTATAAATCTAAAGAAGGAGCAATGCACGTAATTTTGTTCGGTACGTCTTCTCAGCAGAATATGAAGATCCAATACAATGATTGAAAATGTCGACACTACGTGAATGATTTCTTAATATATGAATTTTGCAGCATTCAAATGAAGTTTAGGATCAAGAGCGTTCGTGCGAAAGAAATATACTTGAACTCCAAATCAGAGACATTCATGCACTATAAAACACAGGAAATTAATTCCTCACATTCGATATAACTACCCTGAAATCCACCGATTCTACCTTGCGGATTTATCCAGAGTGAAAGCAATACAATGGCTGCATAATTTGGCCATCATTCATCATTCCATTTTTTGCTAACGCTTTTTTCTTCCATTTGCAATAAAGTTTCTATATTTTCTTCCAACAACTTACCTAAATTAGGTATCGGTTATATACTTATATACATGTATACATGTATGTATGTATGAATATGTGTATGTGTGTGTATAAATGTAAGAATGTATGTGCGTGTATGGATGTATGTATGTATGCATCCGTATATACTCCTATGTATACGTACACACACACACACATAAATATATGTATATATAAATACATACATACGCAATGCAATCATAGCGACACATGCATATACATATATGCATGTACATGGAGGGAGATAACTCTAATTCGATATCCCAGCTCCCGACCTTAAAATATTTTCGAACATATATGTTATTTTTATACAAAGTTTTTTTTTTCGAAATCATATAAATGATGGAATTAGTTCTACGCAAAATGTCGCTTTGAAACACACACTTTCATATACACGTACATAAACGCAAATAGATAGGCAGATACATATAGATATTGTAAAATAATATCAAAGTAACATAATAAACCACCCGAAGTCAAAAAATATAAAAAAAAGCAGGAAAAACAGTAGTGGCACATTAAATGTTAGTTTACATGTGCAGAAAATAATAAAGAGATATAGGAGCTAAAATGTCAAATAGTCAGCTAAAGCAGGCCCAAATGAAGAGAGCACTAGAGGCGTGCGTTTCAAGCGAGACAATGGTGTGCCCTGGTATATGTGATTAGAAGCAAACGCGTGTGGTTTTGAAGCTGATATGTATGTGTTGGAATGTGTTTTGGACAAGTGTTTAGACATGCATAACCATCTCGCCTTCTATCTATCTATCTATCTATCTATCTATCTATCTATCTATCTATCTATCTATCTATCTATCTATGTGTGTGTATGTATATATATATATATATATATATATATATATATATATATATATATATATATATATATATATATATATCCTATTGTGAAACAATGCACATTTTGAAAAATCCTACCAGAAATCTTTTTCCCGCCTTTCTCTCAATTCTCTTTCTTTTTCGAGAAAAAACGCAGTATTTTGTAACCTCATGTATTTTTGCTAGCGTCCTTCCTTTATTTTCTGTCAGCTCCTTCTTACGAATTTTCTCGTTTGCAATCTATTATGATTATAAGACCTTTCCATAAATTTAACTATTGCTCTTTCTGACAGAATCCTATTAAACAGTTTTGCTGCCTTACTGTTTTCCTTCCTCTTTTAAGTCAGATGTGATCTCATCGTTCCCTCTAGCATTGTTACTTCTAATTTTCCATAATACCTTTAATGTTGTCTTCTTGAGAATAAGTGGCAATTCTTCTTTTATGATTGACATTTCATTTACCATTTTGATTCTTCACTGATAAAAGCTTGAACTTATCTTTAATATCTCAGTTCTAAAATGTGTAATGTCAACATTCATTTTTTTCATTCCTAACATTTTTCTTCGATTTCGTTTTGGCCTTTTGGCTCTCTAGAACCTTCTCTAACAATTTCTTTTTTTCCCTTTTCCATCACTGTTTTCTCTTCCTACTTCTCTTAATGACTTCTGAATTTTCTGCATTCTCATTACTTGAATTCAGTTCTGTACATTTTAGCTTTTTTTATTCAGCAAATTTACAATACTATTCTTACAAGTAGCATGATATTTCTAAATGCTCCTTCTCTTTTACGCATTTCAAATTTATTGGCTACTGTTATTACTAAATGTTCCTGTCATTTCTGAAGTACATATAGACTTACACACGTAGATGCATACTTACATACATTTTTGTGTCTGCATATATGCATATGTATATGCATGTGCAGAGAGATAGAAATAGCGAGATACAGATATAGAGATATATGTGCGATTTATATATGTGTATCAGAGTTGAGTGGCAACCGAGTCACGACATTTCGTGCTATTTTGATCTTTTACACCCATGCCATAACATGCTATATACTACTTCCATGTTGTTCCCGATGAATTCTTGGAAATATTTAGTTTAAAATAAGTACTACATTTAATGTAATCTTCACAACGCTTTCAGAGCTATTATACAACTTTCTTGCAATCTAAAGCTTGAATGCAAATATATGAAAGTATTTTCAGGAAATCTTGATGTAAGTATTTTATTCACGAAATATACACAAGAAATTAGAGAGCAGAAACAGCTCAAGGACACGTTGTTGGTAGAACAGGTCGGGGTCTGTCATAAATCTATAACAATTGAAAGAAAACTATGATGTGCAATCTTCTGACTGAATCTGAGTAATTGGTTCTCATTTCTGTACGATTAGGTGGCATTTCCGAATTTCCTTTACGAGGTTCTTTTTTCTTTAATATTCATTTACTTTATTATATGTATGTACATATTTGACATATGCCTTAGATATACATTCTCTCTCTCGCTCTCTCTCTCTCTCTCTCTGTCTCTCTCTCTCTCTCTCTCTCTCTCTCTGTATATATATATATATATATATATATATATGAATAATAATAATAAATGG
>NC_068999.1:14705944-14714765 GCF_001194135.2 Octopus bimaculoides | reverse complement strand
TATATATATATATATACATGTGTGTGTGTGTGAGTATTTTGGGCTGAGGTATAAAATAGAGAAATGTTTATGCATATCCTAGTTTCAAATGTGTGCAGAATGACTGAGGTCTAGTCGTTTTTCATCCATTAGGGGTGGAGGAAGTAAGGACCATTCAGGGACTTAGGTCGAGGAAATCAACGATTCCGTCATTTCTACTACAGCGTTGTATCTGTAGTAGAAATAATAATAATAATAATAATAATAATAATAATAATAATAATAATAAACATTAGTGATGATCAAAAACATATTCATGTATTTCTTTGACATCCCTAATAATCCTACTATGATAGGAGTCGTTTATGTTTTTAGACTCCACTTTCGAGTTACCTCTATTTCCAGATCTTGTGTTTTGAAAGGTTCTCCATTCCTTTTAGAGAACATTCTCATCTGTTGGTGTTGATCAATCGATTAGAAAAAAATTTTGTTAGTGATATCTGACTACTATATCTGGCCTATTTGTCTTAATATTTTTATCTGCTTGTATTGGCATATCTCAGAGTATGATGGCTTTCTCATGTTCTGTGACCTTTTCTGGCGTGTGCCTCTACTCTCCATTTTCTCTTTTTATCCTATAATGTTGGCATACTTTCTTGTCTATTTAAATCCGAACTGTGTCATGTCTATGAACATATTCTTCTTAACCAGGACTGGGCAGCCAGAGTTAATATGATTTATTGTTTCCTCTCCATCACCACATATTCTACTGTTACTTGTATTTCTTTTCGTTCCATATTTCTGGTGGGTGTGAAACGCTTTGATTTTGAGCTGCAATTAAAAATCATTCAGTCTTTCCTTTGAATTCTGAAACCCTCAGCCTCCGTTGAGATTTTGCTTTGTGTATTTCTTTTGTTTGGTGTAACCCACTACTTGCCATGAAGGGACTTTCCTTGCCATCGTTTTAACATGATCCGTTCTTGTTCCAGTTTTAGTTAGGATTTCAGTTCTTTCACAGCATTCGTTGTTTCTTCTTTTTCTTGGTAACTATTATGACATTTTATTCTTATTTGTCAGCTTCTTGAGATGGTGGTGGCGCTGGATGACGATGGTGATACTACTGGTATTCTTATATTTGAAATTCTATATTCAACATCGATTATGACTAGGTCGATGATCATGAATTTGCCGTTGATAAATTTATCACGATATTGAGATGTGTGATAATGGCCATACCTATACCGTCTAGATGTGTTTAGACAATTCCATTGATGATAAGTAACGACATTTGAATAATTCTAAAAAGAAAGGAATATAATATAGCATACAAGATTCTAGAATACGTTCCACATAGAAATCGTTGATAGACTTGTTCTTTGTGGTTGATGTACTACAACATAAATTATCAATAGCATAAAGTACGGAGCAAATAATATGGATATATGAATATGAACTTTATGTGCGGAGAAAAGTTGTGAAGGCTTATTATAGGATCATAATATTTGACAAGTAGAGCAGAAAGACTATCGGAAACATCTGGAATCAGAAAAATGTTTGCCTTAAGATATCAAAGAAAATGACAAAAGAGAATAACAAGTAGGATATTAAAAGTTTTTCGAAATTCTTTATTCCATGTGAGCAGACAACAGTGGTAAATAGAATTGTTGAATAACAAATAATGTTCACGTTAACAATATCGTTTCCTACAGGGCTTGTATTCTTGAATATACTTTACTTGTTTTTTCTGTCTTTAAATGTCCGTTTACAGTATGATTATTATGCGAAAGTTCGACATACATCACTGATTATTTTTTTCTTTTCCAAATTTTATTGAGATATGAAATGGGAAATTTATTCGGCAAGCAGGTTTCATTTCTCAACAAGAATATCTAAGCTGAAAAATGTTTATACAACTCGTCGATTTACTAATTCAGTATGTTCAGTCATCTAATATATTGTACATATACAGTAAGCTTTCTTCGCTATTTTAATATTTACAGCTAAGGAGGCGGTGGACTGGCAGAAACGTTAGGACGCCGAACGAAATGCTTAGCAGTATTTCGTCTGTCTTTACGTTCTAAGTTCAAATTCCGCCGAGGTTGACTTTGCATTTCATCCTTGCGGCGTCGATAAATTAAGTACCAGTTCCATACTGAGGTCGATCTAATCGACTGCCCACCTTCCCAAAACATTCGGGCCTTGTGCCTAGAGTAGAACAGAATATTTACACCCATGCATTTACCATCAGGTTGTCTGTGAGATTCTCTCTCATTTCTCGCCTCTCTCATTTTCTATTGTCTCATCACACCACTCTGATGAAAAATACCATGTAGACAATCGACACTGTGGACAGAGTTCTCATTTTCACAAGGTTTTATGTCAGTTTCCCATGATTTTGCTACCTCAATACTGCTGCGGATAGTCAATTTAATAAATGTGAACATTGTCACTTCTTATTTCTAACACATATAAATTCTTCTCAAACAAAATGCCCGCGCAATAGTAGCATGCGAGTGACATCATGTATCTCTTCGATTCAGAAACACACCAATCTTCCTGTAGATCGTGTCATCTGCTTAAAAAATATTTACGTTTAAGATTCATGCGGAAGTGTGCTGTATACGTATATTTTGGTTCCACTGTTTGTGGATGCAGCAGCAGAAGTAGTAGTAGTAGTAGTAGTAGTAGTAGTAGTAGTAGTAGTAGTAGTAGTAGTAGTAGTAGTAGTAGTAGTAGTAGTGGTAGTAGTAGTAGTAGTAGTAGTAGTAGTAGTAGTAGTAGTAGTAGTAGTAATAGTAGTAGTAGTAGTAGTAGTAGTCGGTCAAAGAAATATGAATGTCTACAAATAGGATATAGCTTGGAATATTTCAGATAAGCGTAGGATATATCCGACTAGCATGCATTTCACCTTCAAGATTGCCAGTCTTTTGGCCATTCCATGTGTGAGTTTATTGATTTGGGTGATGGTGAGTGGGTTTGGGCTATTATATTTAAGCATCTCAGGAAATTCTATTTAAGAGTCAGCAATAACCACTAACATATTTAATTTGATTTTTTACTTGAACAATGTTATCGTATTTAATTTTGATGAATTCGCTCTTATCGTATATCATATCATTCATTTAGTATCACTCATATTTGCTTCGGAATAACGCATATTTTGTTCTTATCTCTTTTATGAATTACACAAAATCGCGCGCGTGCACATACACATGTAATACATGTATATACATATGTAAATTTGTATACACATACATGCATATATGTATGTATATATTTAATTATACACACACACACACACACTCACACACACACACACACACATATATATATATATATATATATATATACCTATATGTGTGTGTGTATGTGTGTGTGTATGTGTGTGTGTATTTTCGTGTGTATTGAGCGCCAAGTGGAAAACGTTTTTAGTCATACAGCTATATTCTTATTGCTAAAATTTAGATAGAAGATATGAAATGTAGAATGTCACTCAAAGGAAACTTAAATAAATTACAAAACATTGAACATTAAGCGTACAATATTTGCTACGGGCTTTAATATTTGTTTCGTTGGAGGCTTAAACTGCACAGAACATTATATTTATAATCTCAAAATGAAAACTTCTGGCATTTGTTGCTAAAAATCCCTTTTCGGAATGCGCAACGCTTAAATATATTGATAGCAGATCGCTAATATAACTATTATTTTAAATAATGTTCGATGAAGAGAACGCAATTTAAATCAGCCTATAATTCTAATATCTGTGTTTGGGGCGTGGAAGTCATTTGGAATCTCTATTTGTAATGACAAGAGATTGAGCTAATTATCTTGGCAACAATTTAAAATTTTGTTTTAGCAGGTAATAGCCTGCGCTAACCATCAGCAGTTTCAGCAGGTTGCGTTAGAAACAGTATACATTGTGATGCCAATACAATGTTGATAAATCGTGGGACATCACAACTTTCTTTTCTTCTTTCACATCTCCTGCAGAGTTTAAGTGCGATTTTCCTTTAAGCTGCTCAATCTATCTCAATTACAAGAACCTAAATGAATTAAAAGTGGCTAATTACTATTAGTCCCTCTTCAAGCTCATTTTCAGCAACAGTGTCTATTCTTCCTTCCAAATAGACGTATCATTTCGCAGATTTTCTTCTTTGCTCGAAGAAATACTATATTTAATTGTTGTGCGTGACAAGATAAAAAAGAAACATTGGGATATGTATATTTTCCTAAATGACTACATTTTAATACATTTTAAAGGAAATTGTATACAAGCGTAATAATCCTTCACACTTGAGTATAAACAAACTACAATGCATCCCGTTAATTAGATTTTATACAATAAACATAGGAAAAGAATATAACAATATATCTAATACATATTTATATCATAATATTGCAAATGTGTTATGTTGATACTTGCTGTCCAGACATACCTGTGTAACTGGATGCAAACGAAACCTATAAAGATATGTCAAATAATAGCGAATATCACCAAGTCTTAGATGAACAGCTCTACATTACTAATTATTTCTATTGTGTTTGTATGCTGTACTATTCGGTGGCAAACAGATATGTCATGACCTTGTATGTACTTTATGAAATATAACATATAAAGCATTAAATATTAAATATGAGTGCATAGGATTGCAATTGCTATTTGTTATTCCACATTCGGTTTTATGATCCATGATCATTTAATCAAGCACACAAAATCATGGCAAAAATAGTGTATATCACGACCACTTTGCTTCAAATATTCAGCTCCACAACTTAAAATACCAACTCTAAAACCTACGCAACTACTGTAAACAAAATTGAACTATTTGAAATATTAATGACCCAGGGAATACATCACAATTTAGAATATAATCATTTTGAAGTGATAGTAATAACATCCGATTTATCGTTTTATCCCAACCCGCTAGACAAAAAGATTCCATGGCGTATATAATCTGTATATATTTTACGTTCATTTTACAGTTTTCAGTTAAAATTTATATTGTTTTCCACTTTACACTTTGCACAGCATTTTAGGTTTCTTCATCATACAAAATGAATGTACACAAAAACTTGCCACAATAGTTGTTGGAAACTTATATGCTCACCGACAAAGGAATGTAAATGATAATCAATATAACGTGACGATACGTTTACATTCTTCACTATATAAACTACATAATACAACGGCATACAAACAACAGCCTCTTGATTGATGCATTACACTCACCACCTATAATTACTGAAACATTATATTAAAATAATTTTTTTTATCCCATGATGTGTTTATTACTCATAGTCCTGTTCGTTATACGTGTACGTATCAGGTTGAATCAAATGCATTTTTCGTTTTTAACAAATTAAAATATTTCGAATAAAGTGCATACGAAAAGTGTGTATTCATCAGATTACATCTCAAAATATTCTATTCGCACTTACCATCGCTATGCCAGAAGTTTAGGTCCACGCTTATATCATTTAGCGTGTTTAGAGCCAAACATTTTCCTGCACACCTTTTCGACATCATCCATATTGTTGAGACTCCTTCCGTGTAGGGAATGAGCCACGGTTCTGAAAATAGGGTAATCTGATGGGATAAGGTCTGGAACCTTAGCAGGAGGAGACAGGATATCTAGCGCATCAAGTTCTTAATGTGAACGCTTGTTCATACTGACAGTGTATCATGGTGCATTGTAATGTTGGAATGCACTATTTCTGATTTACCAATATTGAGTTATGGGCTTTCAAAGCAGCGCACAATTGCTGTAGATATTGATTATAAACGTTTGCCTCACATTATGAGCCTCTGGACCATGATCAACGTGCAAATGTAACTAAAACGTCCACCAAATACATCAAGACCTTGTATTCAAACCGCCCTTGTTTGATAACAGTTCTTAAGTTTGGCCAGAACGAAGTCGCTGATTCCTCTTATTATGATTTGAAAAATCACCTTCCAGTTACAGTGCGACGCCAAAACCGGACATGTTGAGGATTTGCCAACAATTGTCTGCAACAACTTACACTGTACTGAGCCTAGTCAATCTTCAAATCATGAAGATGTCCGCGACAACGTCTGTTCTGAATACCGAACTTATGAATATGTTGATTTATTGTCCTTACCTGCTTTTTCTACTATTACAAGCAAAGCCTAATCTTCCACAACAGATCGCCCTCATGTTTGTTTTTCTTCGAGAACAGTCTCAACTTCCGTGAAACATCACAAGCAGTTTTGTGTCATATATCCTTTGACAGTTCCTCTCACATCGTAAATCTCTTCTGCTGCTGCATTTGCATTCAGTCATTCTTTACAAACGTATCGTTAAATGGATCTAATTGCAATATTTCCACCACTCATTATCAAAGCTGTACAATGACAAACAAGCATATATTTTTTATGGTCTTTATATGAAAATAAATGATAAGCAATTCAGTAATGATTGGACAACAGTCTTTATCCCTGTATAAACACACGGATACTAGTTGCCAAAAATCATTTGTGAATATCGAAACATAATGTTTCACTTAACCAGGTTTACATACGCACTCCCACCCACACTCACGCGGACGCACGTGCACAGGCACACACCCACTCCCAAATGCACACGCACGCACATACATAAACACGTGTGTTTATATATATTTGTGTGTGCCTGTGTTGTCAATGCGTGTACCAATGCGTTTGTGTTTGTACTAATATTGCTACTTTGAGATGTATAATAATATAAGTTGTCCTATAAAAAAATGTGCATGTAGAATAGCACATCGTTTATGGATAATTCATATGACTTAAAGATTAATGCTGTGAAATGTAAGAGGGGCTCGGCCCGCTCTATGTTACTTCTCGTTTTCATTTGCATCATGCACAGAAAAATGAGTATACGTGATGTGTATCATGACATTGATAACTGCAAACATTATTCCTTCCCGTTATACGATTAAGGAAAATGTTACGAGCGAAATATCACGCAAGGATTGAGCAGTTTATATAAATGATATGAGATAACTTCCCAAAATAATGTTACTTTATTAAAACCATTTTTGTAAGAGACGGTGATAATGTACATAATATAGGGAACCAAAGAAATATGTACTTAATTAAAATTATACATGTAATGTAGATGTCAATTAGTAGACTTAATCGTTAATAATTCGCAAGACATGCAACATATTGAAAAAGCGAAAGCATTTATGTGTATGTATCTCATATCTGGCAAACACCAATCCTGGCGATGAAACCTTTCTACACCCACACAAACACACACACACACACACAGACATCTAGATATATACACACACAAATAAATGCATACATACATTCAGGCATACAAGCATATACTACTTAAATACAAAAACCGGTCTGCACACAGAAGGAAAATATACTTTGATGCAATTTCATAAAACGTCTGAAAACCGAGGAAAATATATTTATAAATCGCATTTCAATATTTCCAGTTGGCAAATTCTCAATCATCTTGACCAGAAATAAGTAAAGTGTACTTGGCTTTGAACTGCGTAGGTGTGTTGTTTTATTGGCAAAATATGTCATGAATTGATAGGAATTTTCAGCGGGAAATATATAGCGTTCTACTGACAAAGGATGTGAAATTTACATCCTCCAGAACACAAAGAATATAATTTAACGATCGAATATTGAAGGTATAGTACCATCTACAAAGTTTTACTTATATTTCTTGAAGTCAGGTAGCAACTGCTATCAGTAATCCTTATATAAATTCTTTTCCAGCAAGCAAATGAAAATTCTAAATTCGTCTATCATTATCCGAAAGAATAACTAGCCCTAACTGAACGATTAGATCTAAGTTTCCTAGTATGCAAGACGTATATCATAACATGTTATGAGTTCAACATTTTGTGAATCGGTTGTGGAACTTTTGACACTAGGATATAGTCATGCCATACGCATTTAGCTCAAACGCACACTCCCAACTGTAATAATAATGTATCGTATCGTACATTACGATGCCTAGCCTCTCAGGCGTCAAACTGCTTACAGCGTACCTCATTTCTTAAAGACTCCTCTAATTTGTTTGTAGATCTTCAGACGTCAACCAAACTTGAACAACGTAATACTGATCAGCTACTTCCAATTTTGTGGTTCCATACTCTTTGTGACATTCTCTGTTGGTCACACACATATATGTATTATATGCAACATGATACTCACATAATATTCAAAGTGCAGAATTTCCCTAAATCTGGATCACTCTCACCATTTTCTATATTTCTGTAACCCCTACATTTCTAGTTATCTGTACATTTGCTACCAGTTTCCCGCTTAAAATAACATAGGAGGGATTCGATAATGTCAGTCTCCTGAAAGAAGGGAAAGTACGTGTGTCCTTGTACAATACTACCTTGATATAGAGCGCAATGTTCCATATAAGCAACGGATATAACTGATTATATGGAAACGAACACAAAATTTAAAATGATTAACACGTTACAGTATTTACACATGTATATATGGAAATATGGCATATGTATTATTGGGCGTATGATCTTGCGTATGCATTTAGAACCACAAATACTATCTAATACACGAAAAAAAAAGAGTCTGCATAGATCTATGTGCAAGTTCAAATTTGAAACGTCATACAGGTAAACATGTATGAATACACATAATTACGCTGCAAATAGCATTTCTGTTACATAACAGCAAATGCATAACGTCTTGTGCACAACATTACATGCATACAGATGAATAATTTCATACACATACATATATAAGTGCATGCATGCATGGATACAGACACACATGTATCTATCGCTCTCTATAATTCTCTCCCTCTCAATATATATATGTGTGTGTGTGTGT
>NC_068999.1:14703759-14705535 GCF_001194135.2 Octopus bimaculoides | reverse complement strand
TATACATATATATATATATATATATATATATATATATGCAAACACACACATACGTATATGAGGGTTGTGATCAAGTGAATAGTATGTTATTTTCCATGGGGTCATTCTCTCTTTCTCTCATTCTCACTATCTCTATATCTATCTCATTCACGCACACATATATATATCAAATTATATATTTATAAATATATATGTATACATAGAAAAATATCCATGGTTGTTTGTATGTGTATGTACATCACGATGCACATATGAGATAATGCTGAAGAAGGCATTCTCTTTCGATATCACTTGTATTGCTCTCCAAATATCTTTTGATTATGGCATTTCACTCAGGAATCATTATAGGGTTGGTACAGCAGAAGCAGAAATGACAGGTTCGCTCACACTTTTATGTCCCGGAGGAAGAAGATATTACATGTTCTGAACATAAGATTGCGACGTTACTCATTGACAGGTCTTTGGATTATCGTAGAAAAAACGAAACTGCACAGAGCTAGCAAAATTAACCATTTCTACTTGAATTTATTCTCAAAAGAATGTGCATGTAATTTGTTCGCCATATCTAAAAGGTAAATTTTGATGCTTTTACATGAAGAGCAATACCTATTGATTTCAACTTCGGGCTCAAGACCAGCAAATCTGGATGAGTGAGTAAGTCGATTACATGGCACTAGTAGTCAACTGATACTTATTTTATCAACCCCGAAAGGATGAAAGACAAAGTGGGCCTCGACGGTATTTGAACTTAGAATATGAAGTCAGACGAAATGGCTATAAGCGTTCCACTTGGCGTGATGACAATTCTGCCAGCTCACTTTCCTAACGTGCAATATATATTTAGTGTACTTAGCAGTGATTCAGTCTTCACCGGAAGTACTCAAAGTCGTCCGATGTTACTGAAATTAACATCACCGCTGTATTATAACAATGTTATTTAAATACATGTTATCTGGGTTAGTCTACTCAGACACATCATCTTGTAATTCTACTTCAACAATTCTGAGGATGTTCCATCGATGTCGAAAGACTGTCGTTTCTTTGTTCGAAATAAGTAGTTTAACAAAATACTCCCAATTGTTTTAGATCACCTGACTATCGCATTCTATGTCCCGGCAGAAAAATGTTGATCGCGTATAACAAATGTTGCCTGAATTCTTTAGAAATCTGAGTGAAGTGTCGAAAAATTTCTGCAAGAAGAGTGTAGCTCTAACCCATGCACATCCCTGATGGGGTACCTTCGTCAACAATTGATTTTCCGTTGAAAGTCGTTTCATAGTATTTGTGTATTTACAGAAGCGGTAATGATGTCTTAACAATATGGGTATTGCTATTTGTTTGTTTGTTGATATAGGCGTTAATATTAGCTAATGTGTTTTTACTGATGCTTGATGTTTTAAAGTAATTACTTGGTCCTGAAGGCAAATGCTAACATTTACAGGTAAGCTACTTTTTGTCTACAGTTTGATTCACATTTACGTCAATAGTAGCTTCACAGATGCGAAACATACTTCGCATCAGTTGAACGCATGAGCATCAGGCATGGAAAAGGCCGAATAAACAGACGTGCATTTGGCGACTCTTAGATTAGTAGTCGATGAAATTTAAATCTCAATCAGCGTGACAATGCACGCATGATGTCGCCTTATCTCTCTCTCCTCTGTCTCTTATATGCTAACAGGAACGTAGATATACGTAAAAACGAACACACAGTTAAATATATACATGAGTACACACACACATAAATACATACATACATACATACATATATATATA
>NC_068999.1:14702433-14703332 GCF_001194135.2 Octopus bimaculoides | reverse complement strand
AATCATTATTATAGAGAATCTAATGCATAAAATCGCATTCCTTCCACAGAGGAAAATATTAAACTGAGGATCCAAAATACATATCAAAATACACGATGGACATAGACGAAGAAAAAAGCAGGCAGCAGAATTTGATTTTTCATAAATATACTTTATGGTTGAGTGTGCACAACTATTCAGCGGAAATTCAACAGTGAAATTCAAACCTATGAGAATTGCACAACTTGAAGGTGCGTAGTTTATATATACGACATAGATAATTCTGTCACTGCATCCGCAAAGTCTGTTTACAGATTTCCGGGATCAACATGAACTGCTAATATATAGCTCATTAAAGTGTAAGCAAAAATTAATGCGGTCAATTTTGACTGTATCAATATGTACACCACTTCAAGTGTTTTAGGAAAATTTAACTTCACGACATATCTAAATATTTCTGTACTACTTCAACTCGAATTAACTGTTAAATAAACTTTGTTACTCGTTCAGTTGCACAAAGTATAATTGATTCTGATATGGATTGTTAGTGTATAATTCGAAGACTTCATCCATTTGCCTCTTACTAGTAATTTGTTAGGTCACCATTATGTGATGTTAGAAAGATATCTATTTAAAATGGTTCAAGAAGTAACAGACGTCAATTAAATGTCAGCTAGCAGTTGATAATAATTAGAGAAAGAACAAAGCCAAGGGAAATGAATGAGAGTGGTCAGTGGCACGCATTTAAAAACAATTTAACTCATTGAAGTATATATTCAACTATGTATATTGTTGTTTATAAGAAGTAAATTTTCTTGTTTGATTCATTCACTTAGAATTCATAGTGATATAGCAATTCATACAGAAGAATCTACTGAGTACGCTTATAAAATACAATTTGATACTTAGTTAAACACACA
>NC_068999.1:14700036-14701354 GCF_001194135.2 Octopus bimaculoides | reverse complement strand
TATATATATATATGTATATATATATATATATGTATATATATGTGTGTGTGTGTGTTATTGTATGAAAATGTATATATAAATAAAGAACGCAAAACATCCACACAGACGATACAAAGAAAACAAGGACGGGTCACACACGCACTCACGCAGAGTACAGACACACGCACACACGCATAATTATATGTATGTATATATGTATATGTACATATATGCCTGTATACATACTGGCCTGTTGTTCACTAATATAAACTAAGTTGATTTCCATTGCAGTAATTTAATTTCTATCTGATGCGATTAATTAGTATCGTTCCTACTTTCACCTATCCAGTTAGTGCCTATTTGAAGATTTATTTATTGAATATAGTTAGTAAATGACAATAGCGTTATAAATTACAGGGTAGGCCGAAATATAGAAGTGTATATTTTGTAAATGCAGCATTTGTTACTGTAATAATATTTGCTGTTCTTGCTTCTGTTGTTAATTAATTTCTCGAGCTGCTTACATCATCGTTGAGTTTATTAATTCATCGTGAATTGTTTACTTCTTTGTCGCCACTGTTATAACATCTACTATGTCTGATTGTTATAACGCTTACTTCGATATACAGTATGCTTATTAAACCGGTAATGACATGACTCTCTTTGACTGCCAACAACATACTTTCTGTACTTCACGTATTTCTCTTTACTTATAGTGACTACGTTATTCCAATCCACACGTGGGAGGGCTGTACCATTATCAACTAATTCCCTACACCATATGATAATTTAGTAAATTTAAGACAACAATCTGCTTGTATATCGCATTCTTGATTATGTAATGTAAATTTCACATATATATAGAACTTCCGACGAATATTCTATTTTTTTAATATATATTTTACATTCGATTCGTTCTATATAATAATGATACACACGATTTCAGTTGTTCTCTTTTCATTTTCGTAAACTATTTTGCTTCATTCCTTCAAAATATTTTACCTCTAACCATATAAGTATTGGCTATTTAATTTAGTCAAGAAGTGATAGACTCAACATCTTTGTATGGCATATGAAGCTCCGTTAGACTGGATTTAGTTTCTTTAATCTTTGGCAGTGGTTGGGAAATGCAAACTGTTTGCATCCCATAAGATAGCCTACTATAAGAAGACAAAGAAAACCTGCTTCGTGTGTGTGTATATATATATATATGCATATATATATGAGTGGGTGTGTGTATATGGATGTAAGTGTGTATGGATGTAAGCGTGTATGTATGTATGTATATATATATATATGCATATATATATGAGTGGGTGTGTGTATATGGATGTAAGTG
>NC_068999.1:14699372-14699956 GCF_001194135.2 Octopus bimaculoides | reverse complement strand
TATATATATACATACATGCATTTGTATATATACATACACACACATATATACACTAACATATTGGATGTAGAAACTAAAATAAATACAACAAAAAAGCACATGCATGTACGTGTTGCATTATTATTACATATATCTGTTACAATATTATCATATGTTTCTTTTATATTATCGGAATCAAAATGCAATTTCTCCTGCCAATTAAAATATTCACGTTCTTTGGTTTGCGTTTACCGGCAGTGAAATTATCTGAAGTGTGGTGTTTCTACGTTAAACACAAACGGTTACAAAGTTGTTAGGAAAAAGATCAATAATAAGAATAAGAATAAGAACGTTAATATTAATGTTAATATTAATATATTTTTTTCTATTGATAAAATATAGGTTTTTGAACTGTGAACCGAAACGTGAAACTATGTGTCTAAGTGTACATAAATATACGCATAGATATATATGCACACTCGAAACAGTAAAAAGATGTATCATAGTACAGAGGGTACTAACGCTATATACCTGCACGAATATCTACGTCTATACAAACACACACACGCACACAGATATATGCATGTGTGTATGCATATGCATAT
>NC_068999.1:14696978-14697672 GCF_001194135.2 Octopus bimaculoides | reverse complement strand
GTGTGTGTGTGTGTGCGTGTATGTGTGTGTGTGTGTGTGTGTGTGAATTTATATATATGAGTATAAAATTCGTTTCTTCGTTTGAAGATGTTGCATAATATGTAAGGACGTCGCAATTGATTCTTCGTCGCTTGTTCTTTTCTTTTTAGTTACTTTTTACAGTAGTAATAAAACGAATGATTTTAAGCTCATTGTAGAAAAAAAAAACTGAAGTGATGTAAAGAAAATAGACATGATAATCTATGTATTTTCTATCTACTCTTCCTTAAAATGCTGATCCCTGTGCTTGGTCAAAATCCGAACGAAAGCAATAAAAAATATGTCCACCATCAAGCGGGCAGGTGATGACAAAATTCATCTTGAAGAAGTATACATATATATCTATATGAGATACATGCATGCATTAATAGATATATCAATATATACATACATGAATGCGCATATACATAATACATACGTACATATGTGTATATGTGTGTCTATATTTGTTCCCCCAATATATCTTGACAACCGATGGTAGTGCGTTTATGTCACCGTAAAGGGGCGGTTCAGCAATAGAGTCCTATAGAATATTTATTATGTTTACAAAGAATAAGTCCAGAGTTCGATTTGCTCGAATAGACGAAAGGCGGTGGTCCAGCTTGACCGCAGTCAAATGACTGAAATACATAAGATAAGAAAAGAAAGGAACAAC
>NC_068999.1:14696263-14696878 GCF_001194135.2 Octopus bimaculoides | reverse complement strand
ATATATATATATGTATGTATGTATGTATATATGTAGAGTTAGACGTGTTGAATAACCTCGAAACCTGAAGCATTCAATTGTGTATCGAAGCATGGATATATATTAGAGTGTTTGCTTAGAAACAAGTTGGTGTTTGGAGCATGAGTAAAGGATATTTAAGAATGGGTCAAGTTCATAGTCTACCATTAGTCATCACACCTTGTATACTTTACTATCATCTCCTACGTCGATACTCTTTTTTAAAGTTGAATCACGATACCACGGCCACGGTTTATTCTTTGTTGTGGGGTTTAAGGCACATTGCACGACGCGCTATTTCTTCATCTGCTCTTCATAATTCAGAGAATTCCAGGATTTATTTGCAAACAGATTCTATTTAATGAGATGTGTAGATATTTACTAAGCATTTTAAAGGACTACGCAACTTTATATCGTGTGTGTAACCTTCATATCTATACATCTGTCCATTTCACACTTTCACTCGTTCATTCTTTTTATCTCTATCAGTATACATATATCTATACAGGTAAATTCATCTATTTACATAATATCGAGGTCTCATTCATTTTTTTCTTGCCATGCTATGTATATGTATATATATATATATATATATAT
>NC_068999.1:14692768-14694884 GCF_001194135.2 Octopus bimaculoides | reverse complement strand
ATATATATATATATATATATATATATATATACATACATACATACAGTCGGGAGGCAACATATATAAACTGTACAGATTAGATCGCATTTAGTACACGAGCTGAGAAGTTAACCTCGCTCTATAGTAACAAGTCAGTATTATGACAACTAATATGATATTATATATAATACGTATAATAGACTGTGTAAATATAAATACATACACAGACAAAGACACGCACATATACAGATATAGAGGACGGCTATTATTTTAATATATGTGAAATGAATTCAATATGAGCTCATTTATTACCAACAACAAATTAAAATTACTACTAGACATGTATATCAATAGAGACAATAATAGCCATCACTGCTATATATAACAACACTGCATAATTGCGATTATTTCAGCGATTTTAATCAATGCTGACCTGATCTAGACCAAATTCTGAATCATTATTCCATTGTATTGTCATAACAGTTAAATATAATACCCTTTGAATTTAAGAAATACGGGTGTAATTGATTAGTAATAAAATTGAATTTGAAAACATAGTATTAGTCTATGAAATCATCATTTGTTTGGATACTAGAAATAAAACTTTTGAGAAATGTTTGTGCATTATTAAGTCAACCTCAACACTTAGTCTTTACACACTTTCTTAACACTTGTAAAATGCCCTTTATGAAAGCATCAACCAAGAGAGAAAATATAAATTAAAACTCACAGAACGTTACTAACTGTTGCAATACACTTGGTTTGGCTGAGAACTAGTATTTTTTTTTACTCACAATTATTCTCGAAATAAACATTTGTAGCACAATGAAACTCAAAGAAAATGGCGCTAATATTTAATTCATTCATATAATAAGAATTGAGCAATGAATGTTTTAACTTCTAATTGGCACTCGAACAAGACTCATTTCTAAATACAAAAGTTTAGGCAATTCTATCGGCACGGTATTGTGAATAGTACTGATTGTAAAATTCTAGAACCGAAACGACGAAGTCGAGATATGAAGAATTTAAATACAAACACAGAATATGAAATACCTAATCGATCACTGTATCATATCCTGTCTAGCTAGATGACAAGGGTGAACAATAACTACTACTACAACTACTACTACTACTACTACTACTACTACTACTACTACTACTACTACTATTACTACTACTACTACTACTACTACTACTACTACTACTGCTACTACTACTACTACTGTCATTATTATTATTACTATTATTATTATTATTATTATTATTATTATTATTATTATTATTATTATTATTCAGTAGTCTTTTTTTCATCACGTGCTTTCACTGGACTACTGAGCGCACCTTGGGTATATGCTGTGATTTCTTGTGATGCCGTTATGGTTTCTGTAATGAAAGTGTTTTATGTAGGACGTGTGCGGTGCCTAGTAGTGCTATTTTCTGTATGTCATATGTGTTTGTTAGTCCTGGTATTTTTGTTATGCATTTACATGAATACTGTTTTCATCATACCTAATTTGCCCACTATGATAGGAATTGTTTCTGTCTTTAGACTGCACATTCGAGTTACCTCTGTTTCCAGGTCTTTGTATTTTGAAAATTACACCATTTCTTTTAGACAAACGTTGTCATCTGTTTGTATCATAACAGCAATAATGATAAAATAATAATAAAACATATTATTATTATTTTTGTTGCTTTTGTTGGTGTTGTTGTTGTTGTTGCCATTATTATTCTTGTTATTATTGTCATATAATTGTTCAACATGTAGTTTGAGACAAATTTCTACTGCATCACGTGCATCATCTTCCGTGTTGCTGTGGTGTGTGCAGAATTGTGTTTTTCGTCTAACACAAACTATTTTGTACCCACGAAGTTGTCGATGACTACCCTCGATTTTCAGATGACTAAGAGCTTTGGTACATGTTTTACCTCGAATGGCTTTGCAGCGGGTAGTTAGGATGCTACGGTTTCTCATCACGTACGATTTGATATGGAGGTCTTGTCTCACAGCCCTAGAAACGGCAATCGTACTGATTTTTCGATCTTGAGGCTACTTCGCAATCGATTCATCAAGCTGTTAATATACGCACTCACACACACACACACACACACACACACACACACACACACACAC
>NC_068999.1:14691335-14692455 GCF_001194135.2 Octopus bimaculoides | reverse complement strand
ATATATATATATATATATATATATACATACACACACCCACACACACCCACACACATATATATATATATATGCGTGTGTGTATGTGTGTCTATGTGTGTGTATGGGTGTGTGTGTTGATAACAGGTAAGTGAATGAGGCTTTTACTAGGAGGAATTGATGTCATCAGGCACCATATATAACGATCATTGGGTGTTTTGACCTTCTGTCTGGTGGTTCAGCAGAGTTGGTTCTCATCCACTCCTAGTTTCCAGCTTTACTCTTCTATCTGGCTCCATAACCATCAAGTGATACTTCTTGCTAATTCTCTCATCCTGCGCACAGCCACCTTTATCTCCTATCTCTCATTCCAGTCGAGATGGATAATCGTTGTAAGCATCATCCATCACGACTGGGGTGGGAATCTCCTACTGGCAACCTCGCCTTAGAAAAGCCACGAATGTCAAACCTCTGCTTGGCAATGCAGCAGAATGCCCTTCTACTTCAATTTGTAGGAACTAATCCCACTCGCCTTCTCAAAGGACTATAAGATCGATCAAGATTATTTTCTTGGTCTTTCCAAACCACTGAACTGCATCTACCCTTAGGGTTATAAGAATGAGCTGAGGTAATTGCAGACTGCCTCCCGAATCCACTTTTATATCCTATCATTTGGGCCCATACAGTAAGTATTATGCTTCTTTTGCTGTTTTTAATTGTGTTTTCTTTCATTCGAACGTTTAATAACTGCAGTTCTTTTATTCTGATTATGATGTTTCTTGAGACCTTCCTGCCCCAGGGTGTGAGGAAATGTTGAAAATATATTGTCATTGAGCTACTTGCATCTATCTTCATTATGTGCTAATTTACACCTTGAAGGAATATGTGCCAGAATGTCGCGTTTCCTGCAAAGTCTACGTATGTTCTTGTTTCCTTTCTTCCTTTCTTCCTTTGGCCTTTGCGAAGTTGCTATGATACCTGCATAACTAACACGCTCATCCGGGTTGTCCCTGTACATCATTACAATTCGAAATTTTGCGTCTGCAATGGAAGAAACAATGATATTCTAACATGACATTTGAAATTTTGGAGTGTTTGAATATAGCATCCCGTTTCCTAATTTGTGCGTAAGTGTATATGTATA
>NC_068999.1:14683313-14689780 GCF_001194135.2 Octopus bimaculoides | reverse complement strand
TATATATGTATACATATGTACGCATAATACATACACACACATACACACACATATACACACACACGCAAAACACACACACACACACACACACATATATATGTATAATATGTGTGTGTGTGTGTGTGTGTGTGTGTGTGTACGTAGCAATAAAAAAATACTGTAACATAAAAACGTCTCTCTGAACCTGTTATGAGAAATATAGAAATACTTCAAATTAATCAGCACATTCTAGAAAATATTTCTTCGGACGATTGAAATTACACGTTATGGTTTCACCCTATCTTTGTAATTTATATAGTGTTCATCCATCTTCGTGTATCTTCCACGGTACACTCTTTTTTCTCCTCGATGTTTTATTTTTTATCTCATTTCACAATCTTGGTACTTTGTTTATTTGCGTACCAATGATGACATATATTAATATAAACTCAGCAATTTATAGAGCAATTAAAGAGAAAAAAGAAACTAGGTATGAAATATACGAACTTCAAAAACAATCATACTACAACGAAAACAACAATTTGTAAATGCCAAGTTGCAGAATATCTGTAAAAAAGTATCTGGAGAATGATAAATATTCTTCGTCGCCTGACCGGCTAAGAATAGTAGCAAATTCTTCCTGAAATGACTCCGTTTTGATTCTGAGTAAGAATGTTTTCAAGAAATATAAGAAACCTACCATTTCCTATAAAAATGTAACAGTCTTAGCCGTGCTGCTGCATTGAGAATTCCCAGATTTATCAGGGCAGTTCTGGGGTCTAAAATCAAACAACAGCGACAATAACAATAATACGTACATCAATGACACCGAACCTGACGTACATGCATATACAGCAACATCAAACACAATAGCTGTAGCAAACATTGTGAGAAATACAGGCGACAAAATAATTACAATTGTGACACGTACCCACAAAATCGAGGAGAAAAATAACAACTGGAACAATATAAAATAACTGCAACCTTAACTAGTCATCGTAAGCAACACGTAATACAACAAAGACAGCATATAATATAATGATAGAATTGATAACGTTAGCTAAATATTAACACCATATATGATATTCTCTACGTGGCCACTCTCTGTTGTATTTAACAGCCGAATGGCGCTTTACTGCTATGCGAAAGGAGAGATCTAACAAAACTTGAGGTGTTAGTGGCTGCAATGCCTTTAGAATAATTATATATCTAATTAATGTAAGCTTACCTGAGGCTAACAATACTTAACATAAAAATGTTGTTTACAACAAAAACAACAGTATTCCGAAGAACACGGTGAACAACATCATTAGCATGAAAATGTTAAAGAACAACATAAAACGAATAACATTTTAAAATCAATGTATAATTAAGATTTTCAATTTGAATTAAATCCCCGTTAGAATAATAACTCATGAAAATATAAATATTAAACTTTTGTTTTATGATATTTCTTTGTGCGGCGTAAAGAAATAATTATTTCCTTAATTGTAATAATGGTTTTCCTATTCTAGCTTTAGGGATAAAATATAAAACAAATCCACTGTGTACAGTTTCTTTATGCAATCAATGAAATCAAATTCTGTATATTGTTTGTAGACAGTGCTTCTCTTTTTGTTATTAATTAATCGGTTCTAACAGAAATTTCAAACCAGTTTGTTGAGGGAACGTTAGAAACCTTTCTAGGTACGAGGTTTTAGTAATAAGTCCAGGAGTTTATCAGGGAAAAGATAGATCGTTATTTCAAGTCTAGTGCTTGACTAGGATATATTTAATCAATGTCGAAAGGATACAAAGTAATCTCGAAGTTATTTAAACTCTGAATCGAAAGAGTTGTAATAACAAGCCCATAGCATCTTGTCTATTTTATTATCAAGTTTTTCAATCCAAAGAACTCCCTTGAGAATAAAACGTTGAACTACCAAAAGTTTTGTGTTATGCAATGTTTTCAGTTGAAGCTGCCAACATCGTTGCAATTTGTAGACGTAAAAATCAGATTACTTTTACAGACTTCAAACACCTCACGTCGAACACCAACACATGATTCCAGCTGGAGTGGAAAGATAAAATATATCAAACTAATGGTGTATTTGCAACTAGTCTCACCCAAGATTAGTTGTGTTGTTGACTTCTGGTAGAGGGAGGAAGTACGAGGGAAGAATAGTGAGGGATCGAGAGCAAGGCAGTCATAGATGTATAATTGAAGACAGGTAATACGCCTTGAAATTTGATTTCAATTTATTGACGTTTTGATGAGAAAAATCTTCGATTAATCAAATTGACAAAGTAATATGAAGATGGCTCCTACTGCACCAACATCCTTTAAAGCTACAGAAAAGTGATAATTGATGAAATGAAATTTAATGCATTGTGTGCAGAATTAGCAAAACAAAAATGGAGGAGATTATCACGCATACAGAAATGTTGACTAAATAACAAAGCTGATAGAGACATACGTAAGTGTGTCTACTTTGCTTATTGTATCAATGCCAGGTATATTAGTCGATGCAACATATCATCTGATACCAGAGAATACTGTTGCCACGGATGCAGGTAATGTTAGAAAAGGTGTGCACGATTGCGATTTCCTTAAGGTCTAAGCAACAATTTGTACAACAATGAAATTAACTTCATGATGAAGACAATTACAGTTACCATAGTGAAAATATTGGAATATTTCAATATGAAAAAAGATTCGGAATATAGAATTGACAACGTACAAATTAAATTGAAACTTCTGTTTCCAAATATAAGATTCCTTACATAAGAAAAGGATATACTTAGTAACCATAAAAGAAATGGGATTTCACTAGTTGTTTATTAATAAATATTTACTCAAGACACAATATTTATTAGTAACCAAGCTGCTTGAGAGTAATTAAACAAAAGTTATACAGGGAAGTTGTATGATGCGTTCAGCAAGAAGATGTAAATGATTTGTGCTCCATACAGAAATATGGTCTGGTATAGAGCACGAAGTTTATCTCGGATAACAGGATGGATCATCAAACGTTTCAGCCAGATCATCTGGTTCTATTGTATCTTCTAGAAATGGTCTGTATTTTCTTCATTGCAGACTCTTATTCTTGATACATGTTTGGGTGGAACACACGTACGAGAGTGTATTTCGCCGTCATATATTTCTAGACTTAAATCCTCATTGGTGACCTGCTATTGATCTGTATGTTGTGCTTTATTCGGAAACACTTTATTTTCAAAACATTCCGACAGAAGATCACTACTACATTTATTTTCTGCAGCAATTTCAATTTGATATCAAACATCAATCACAACTAAGAGGTGATCAGCTATATGTAAGGCAAAAGTTATGTCGCTTTAATCAAAAAGTAAGCCGCGTGTCATAGAATAAAACGCAAGATTATAAGGCACCGTATTTTGCATATATGCATGAAGATCTTGGAAATAGCGTGCACATCTATATCACTTACACATCTATAATGATGTAAAAAGACTAGGCGACTATTGGAAAAGTAATCACGGGTACAGATTAGATGTTCGATTATCGTAGATCACGATGACAGACAGACATCAAGAGAATTAGCTATTCCTAATTTCTCATAAGGAAATATAATCCCCGATGAACGATAGCGCTAAGAAACGAGAATAAATGTTTTCACCTCACACAAATTCACTAATTTTCTCATACTGTAAGAAAATAATACGCATGGAATATATGTGTAGGCCTGTATAATTCAATCTGAGTGAGTTTGTAGGTATATGATCATTTCAATATATTCACACATACAGTACATAGATAAAAATATATATGCACAACTGCATACACGGAAACATAAACGCACAAATACATATATATATATATATATATATATATATATATATATATATATATATATGCATATACTTACGTTTTCGATTCTATTTTCCCGTTTGCATCACAAAACCTATATATATGCAAATACATAACAAATCACTCCCTCCCTCTCTCTCTCATTCTCTATCTCTCACACACTCAAACACACATTCACGCACATATGCACATATATACATAGGTAAATAGGTAGAAAGCTGGATTAATAGATACATAAATAGAAAGATAGATACATAGATAGACAGCTAAAAAGATAGATAGATAGAGAGAGAGAGAGAGAGAGAGAGAGACAGAGAGAGTTGAGATATAGATAGACATACCCATATCTTGAAATACTTATATATTCCCTACATACACGCGCACACATGCATACACACTTATGTGTGTTATTGGTTAATAGTGTAGTACCACATAAAGTATATTAATGATATTTTCTATTAGGTTACGATGAGGAATCGATTTTTGAAATATGGTTTCTTTGAAATTAATTCCTCTCGATAAAAAAAAACTTCAGAAACGTATAAAAATCATCCCAAAAGTTCGGAATTTGTAATTACTATAAGAAAAGTTAGAGGTATTGTATTTTATCCGGATAAATCGAAACAAATATGATGCTAATTCCCTGAAAAATGAGGCACACGCTTTATTAAAATGATCTGCTATAGCTACGTTGGTAAGAAAGACATGCATTCGAAACGCAGTCGTTCAACTCTGTTTAATCTTAATTCCGTTGTACTGCTTGTTTGCTTCTTGTGACTCTCTGCTTATCGTACTATCAGAGCGTATTCAGAGACAATTTTAAATCATTCGGTTCAACCATGACTGCTGAAAGTCAGTTGTGTTCTACTAAAAATAGAGTTATATTTAATGTTCGTTTGTATCACATACATGAAACATTTTACGGCCGGGTGTCGTGCGACTTAATCGAGTATCTACTGTTGTCAAAGGGCGAATTTGTTACACTGAAGAAATCTCAGCGGTAAAAATATTCCTTTCATCTTGTTACCAATGGACACTTCACTCAGCTGCCTTCATGATGTTGATGGCCTGATGGCTTTGTCTCTCTAGCTCATATATCAGGTTTTAAATGGGTACGTTTATGTAATAATATTTATAGAACAAGAATTTGAAAGTGAGAATAAGGCTCACACTGAGTAGCAAGACAAACGTCGAATTCCATGTATAGACCCGCTAAATATTTATTAACAATTATATGGTTGACTATCTATGCATGTATGCATGTATGTATGTATGTATGTAAGTATGTATGTATGCATGTATGCATACATGCATGCATATATGAATATATATTTAAATGTATGTATTTTAGATAGGTGTGTATGTATGTGCCTATCTGCGTACGTATATATGTTTCGAGTTCTTGTTACAATATTTTCATTTGCAAAATGCATTCTCCAAATATACATACAAGCGTACGCACACACATTCGAATACAAATGCACACACATATGAACACACATATATGCACACACATGCACACACACGCACGCACACACACAATATATAGGTATACATATATGTATAAATATATAGGTAGTTACATATGTACGTATACATGTATATATAAATATTTATATGTTTGAGTGTTGTTTTGTGTGTGTGCATTTTTGTGTGCGTGTAAGTATGTATGCATATTTGGAGAATAAAAAGTAAATCATAATCAAAACACGATTCTTTTCTAATTTTATCGTCTTTATTAAAGTGTTGTATCTATGAAGCAGACACTTATAGTTTCCTTGAAACAACAAATCCTAATTTACATTTTTTTCAATATTCCGAGCTAAATCAGTCGCATAGAAACTTTGTCCAGTGGTGATGTCTTCTGTACAGCGCTGTCTCTAGAGTAAAATTGGTGTTGTTTTGTAGTTTCCAGCCAGAATCTAACACTGGATTGTTTGAGTCCCACGTCAAATCCGATGATGTGTTACTTTATCAACCTAACGGTAAATTTTGCTATTTAACTGGTTATAAATAATCTAACGTTGGATTATAATATATCGTCATTTAAGTAACGAAAATATCACAGGTTAATATATTTGAACAAACAATGTACCTCCATTTATCTCAAAGCGTTCAATTAACACTAGTTCTAACCCTGTTTCGCAGCATTTAGTAGCGAAGCAACTCAGTGCATGCCGGTCGTCGATGGTTAATTAGTCCTGTAGCACGATTCTACCCCCTTCAATTGTCGTAAACATCACATCATAACAGTTGATAATGGCAATCCAGTTCATAGAAATTATGAAAAATCGAGTCCAAGATAGTCACCACTAAGAGAGTTCAACTTTGCACCTCTTATTACGCGATTAGAAAAACTTCGACATTCGTATAGGGCTTTCACAGCAAACAGGTTTGGCCAGTGATCACAATTACGTTTCAAAAGCTATGGCACGTGACATGCAGACATATGTCTTTTATAGGTCTACAGCTATAGACCATGTTCCTGCAATTCATCGAAGACTTTCCATAAAGTGCATATCTGGTCAATCATACTGCATCCAGAACGTTAGAAAGAGTATTCTTCAGTAATCTGAGATTCGACTATTCCCTTGCACCTAATTTATATATTTCAACATTTAAATATGTATGAATATATATATATGTTTATATATATATA
>NC_068999.1:14681257-14682071 GCF_001194135.2 Octopus bimaculoides | reverse complement strand
TATATATGTGTGTATATATACACACGACAGGATTCCTTCAGTTTCTGTTTATCAATTCCACTCTAACGCTTTGGTAGACCCGGGGGCAGAGTAGGTGAGACCTACAAATTGTGCCATGCCATGTGACAGAGCAAGGAACCATGTGGTTGAGAAGCTAGCTTCTTACCACGCCAACTACGCCACAAAGATATATTGATATTCTCACGCACAGACAGGTACGGACAGACACATATACGCATACAGACATGCACATGGACGTATACAGGCATACGCATACTCACTCCCGTTCTCAAAGACACAGAATAGGAATTCGAATCAATTCCGCTAACACCTTTCTTCTAAAGACGAATAACTAACGTTTGTATTGTTAGGTAATAAAAAAAGTATTCTCGCATAGATTTTTACCGGTAAATTTGTGATGTTTCTATAACTATTCAACCATTTAATGACCAATATTTCCTGATAATATTATTTTCTACAAAATAACCATATTGAAGCAAAGCGTAATATGAGTAAATTGTTCCCGCACATATATAAAATATATACTGATATATACATATATACATACATAGATACACACACATACACATATACGTTTATAAATATTCATATAGAAGTATATAGATATATAACGGTATATATATATATATATATATATATATATATACACTTTATAAACATGAGAACTGTGTATTTGTGTGTGTGCTTAATACATCTGTTATGCTCTTATGCTTGTTTATATTGAATTCAACCATAGTCGCAAAAAAATACAACTGTATACTATACTATTGTATGTGTGTGTGTGTGTGTATAT
>NC_068999.1:14678534-14680984 GCF_001194135.2 Octopus bimaculoides | reverse complement strand
TATATATATATACAAATATTCATATAATATAGAAAAATAAATGGAAATCGAAGAGCTGGAAAGTATGTGTGCAAATGAATGTGAAGATAGTGAAGGAGAGAGAGAGAGAGAGAGTGATTGAGTGAGAAATAGAGAGAGAAAGAGACAGACTGTGTGGAAGTGTGGGTGTCGTCATGAGTGAGAAAGTGAGCGTTTGATGAGGCAGAGAATGTGCGAAAGAGAAAGATAGAAAGAATAGGAGAAAGAGAGGTGTACGGGGAATGAATAATGTTTGAAATTAAACTCTGCGCCTCGTCTTCTTGCTTACATTAGCGTAACACTTCATTGACGTATCTCCCGTTATATGGGTGTAGATTGTTGAAGCCATAAATATATATTTCATATATCCACAGACTATTAAGCAGTAATAATTGTACTCTGTGCTACCTTAACAGAGAGTGGACAATTTGATGTATTATTTAAACCAAAATTACGAGGAATTAAGTCTATTACCGTGAATTTATTAATGCATTTTATATATGTCTGGTTATCGTTTTCAATGCGATACAATAAATGATAAGTCGGTGCAGGGTTTCAAGTCCATTGTCCATTTTGATGTTGAAACAGCAACAATCAGGCAAGGATTTACGTCCTGTGGCAAATTACCGCAGGGAAGAACTTAACTAGACTCAATCTTGCACTGAAATTATATTGTCGCCGTTGACCACTTAGCTTATTAATTATACAACTTGAAAAGAACGTTCCATCGAAAAATGCCCTACGCGGTCTAACATTCTTCTAGAAGTAGCAGCAAAACTTCCATCAAATGATATGAATTATTATATCAGTTGATTTATCATGAGAAATAATAAAGAAAAGAAAATTGATAATATAATTGAGAATAAACCTAAGGATTCGTGTTATTCATTTTTATTAATAGATATTCTATGGACATCGGTCTTCTAAACAAGAGGTGAGTTAGGCTAAATGATAACAGCATATTAGACAATAGAAAGGGAACATAAGCGACATTCGAATTTAGAATGCTTCGAATTGTACGTAATTTAAATCAATGATAACCTAGGCTAACACAAACAATATGTAAACACCCGATATCGCAACATTTGTAAATATGTTTTATCATTAAAGGGTAGACAGTGTATAAGAATTACAGCAAACAACTGTATATATTGGCAATATTGTCAATATATACAGGGTGTCCACAAGGTCTGGGTACAGAGAGTAAATAAAATCATTACATAAACAATTAAACATAAGATATAATAACTTCTTAAAGTATGTGTTAATCTCCCTATGGGTACATGGAGTAAATAAAATCATAGCATAAACGATTAGATATAAGAAATTATAATTTATTAAAGTATGTGTTAATCCCCATGTACCCAGACTTTGTGGACACCCTGTACGTGTAAGATAATCTGATTTGAATTGTTAAATTTGTATTTCTCCTTTAAAATCTGTTTTATTGTGCATAGTTAGTCTTGTTTATAGTTTCGAACCATATAAATATTTCTAAATATTGTAGATGATATTGAGCAAATATGAGTACAGGGGATGAACATGGATACAAGCTGTCAACTTCCGTTATGATGCCAAAAGATAATATTAAATTGATTATAAAACAGAACAAACAACTGAAGAGCCATTGTCCGTTATTTGTAATCACATACAATACATTTTATTCTTCAGTTTATCTCAAAGAATAGAGAATGTTACTTCGACATTACCCTATAATGCACTTACAAGCCAGGTTTCGTACCATCTAATGGTTTACGCCTTCACATTCTTAATTAGTTCTTCCTTTACTATTTCTAGTATTGTTTAGTAATACTGAATCTTCTTACGCGTTTGTATTCTGAAGTGCATCCCACTAATTTACATATTATAGGTTTTCTAGATATTTCTGTTGAGATAATTACTACATGATCCAAATCATTTAATAATAATTGCTAATTACGTTATAAGAGGAAGCACAATAGTGAATTCAATTTATTATCCTAGTTCGGAGATAATAAGTTTAAAAGCTATGCCTTGTATATCTCTACAGTGTATAGCATCGTCACATGTGTACTGCATTTACGTCCGGTTTCATTTACTGTTTTTAATGGATCACAGCCAATAACTCGCTTCTTAGTATTCTAGACTGTCACAATTAGTTATATGCTCAATTAGTTCTATGAAGTGCATTGGTCCCTAGTTTACACGGTAGATTGATTCCGCGAGATTTTGTGAAAATCAATATCGTGTAGAACGAGGGGATAATTTCAATAATATTATTCATAAAAAGGTCACGAGCAACATTAAAACAAGTATTTACTGATATATGGATAATATAAATGATTACAAGCCCACCACATGCACACACACACACACGACGGACAGGCTCATATCGCACATATACCAAAATATTAGATATAGTATAAAAGTTGTTTGTTTATATATATAAGATC
>NC_068999.1:14677008-14678276 GCF_001194135.2 Octopus bimaculoides | reverse complement strand
TATATACAGTTGTAATGGATAAATTGTCGCCATTTTATAATTTTTGATTTCGCGCTTGCGTATTGTTTGCTTTTGATTTTGTCGACACCATATATATTATGGTCAATTGGGCACCGTCTGTGAGAAGGACAGCATCATGACGCAATTAACTCTGCCCGAAATTTGGAAACGACATGCGATCCTGTTTGGCATTCGCGCCGGAAGCTCCAGTACAAGCATTTCAGAGTGCTTCAATGTCATTATGAGTACAGTGCAATGTGAGGACATGTACAGAGATTGATAAAAATCAAACTTCCAGTCAACATCATGGTGTTTGGTGTGATCACTAAGGATGGCGACGTTCGGCCTCCATTCATCTCCTACACGGCCTCTGACTCAACACGGAGAAATACGTCGAGTGCCTGCAGGAAGTTTTACTCCCATGGGTCAAGAGGATGGCTGCTAGAAGGACACTGTATCTGGCAACAGTACTCTGCACCATGCCATACAAGTAGGAGTACCCAGTCGTGGCTATTATTAAAGACTTGTAGTCACGTGGAATTTCGTTATGCAACCATGATATATTATAAAGTATATTGAATGCATTTATGTGTCAACACCACGTCCTAATGAATTAGTCTTTACATTATTTTCTTAAGGTTATTTCTACCGAAATTATAGCCAGCACTGATTTTTTTTTAAAACCTTTCGTATCGAGACGTCACATGTAAACAAACAGTTAAATCGGAGACAAAAAAAAAATTATTGTTGGCTATCATTCCATATATATTATAGTATATTATGGTTGGATAGCAAAATTCCACGTACCTACACGTATTTAATATTTATATACCAAGCCCAGGAATACGTTTTATATGTAAATTGGTATATCCCAATAACTATACAATGCTGTAGGCGGTGGTCATATAAACATTGCATTCGGAGATAAAATTGGGTTAGGTAAGTGCTGATGAAGGGGCAAAACTCCGAGAAATATGGCATATACACTCAATATTCTCTCCAATCTCATTGTTCGTCTACGTTTGACGTCGCGATACGAAATGTAGCCAAAAATTAGTACTGTAGAAATAACCTTAACAAAACCAGTCATGACTGTCAGGCAGTTTCTGCAATCACATCTGTAATTTTTATTAAATGAATTTACCGTTTAGCATTTCAAGATATTTTTATGCAATTTTGGTAAAAAATATATGTTAAAACGAGACGTCAATATTATTTTGAATTTTACGTAATGTATATGACAGCTTGTTCACTGTATCTATATATAT
>NC_068999.1:14669864-14676204 GCF_001194135.2 Octopus bimaculoides | reverse complement strand
TATATATATATATATATATATATATTCATTTATTAAAGGCTTTTGTCAATTATATTTATAAATGTTTTAAAATGCGTTAAAAGTATAAAAATAGGCATGTATGTTAAAGGATTGAAGAATCGTCGATTATAGGAGGTCTGATACATTTCATTTGTCTTAACATCTCTCTAATTTATAAAGATTTTTTTCGAGGGAGGTGGTCTGGTACGATTTTACCGTGTTGGACATAAATATTTAGCGGTATTTCTTCCGCTCCTTCACATTCTGTATCCAAATGCCAACAAACCCACTTTGTGTTTATCCTCTCGAATTAAATAAAAGAATCTTATTTTTAGTGCGCTGTGTCGGCAGATGTACACAACTTGTAACTAAAAATATATATTATCCACACGAAGCGAATGAATAAAAGTTTGTTAAGGTTATCTCTAAATATTTTGTATGCAAATTATAACCAGCACTAATTCAGTTTCGACGTTTCGTATCGGAGACGCCAGATGGAAACAAAAGTGAGATCGTACAGGAAAAATGGGTAAATGGCGTATATGACATATTTCAGGAATCTTTGATCCTTCGTCAGCTCTCACCCAATACATTAATCACTTACGAACTCATTGCTTAAGCAGCAACTAAATATCACGGTGTAACATTATTGGATATGCAGCTGCCAGTATATCACCGAATCGATATAAACTTTAACTCCCATTGCGTGAATGTTCACTGCCAGCTTCACTCGCAACTCTTTCTTAGTTCCCAGATTTTATGCACAAGGAAATCCGGATTGAATCTGACATGACAAATATTAATGGATCTACATTTGTATTTTATATGAATTATGATTTTAAAACAGAAACCTTTCAATTTCAATGCAAAGTGCAAGAATATTCAAAGGAGATTTGCGCTGCAGAATTTGAATTTCCAGGAAAATTCATGCCTTATCTCTTTCAGGAAGCTTGCGAATTTAATTTCTACTTTATTATCAGCTTATGTATATAATCTCTGTTTATATCGAAAACATTGTCGCTGACACAATGAAAAAGTCGAGATTACAGAAATTTCTAGATGTCTGAAAATACCCGATGTTCCAGCTCCTGTTTCAACCAAACGTTCAACATCTTAAAAGCAATTAAAACCTAATGTTTGACCACGTACCAGATCTCAGCAAGATGATATTTAGTGTCTGGTTCCTTTCGGAAAGTACATTATCACGTTACTCCATCTGGAGTGGCTACAAAGGGATAAGGACTAGTAGTCGGCTAGGACAATAATCTTGAACTTATCAAAGGTTCTGGTTCAGTTGATGGCATGGGATTGTTGACCTACACAATTTACACTTCCATGCAAATGATGAGAACATGTTTGCATTCAAAAGATTATCACGTGGTACTGGCATTATTAAAGCTTGAGCAATTATTTACCATGTTCTAAGTGTATGTATATCGAAGGGTTGATACCTTATATCTTTGAATGACCGAAATGCTACCTTAGTAGACATACACTTGGAATTCTCCCTAAAATAAGCAAGACAATGGAGGAATATTTCCAGGGGTTTCCAGTGCACATCTCATGATTTTTAAACCCGCAGTCCGTCTAAAGTTGCCCTCAAGTGAGACATCCAAGCATTTCTGTTCCAGCTGTTACTTCAGTATGTTTGTGTATAAATTCTATTAATTTACTGCTGTACTTCTGAAGAGCAGTAACAACGTAGTGATTTAGGAAAGCTAGTGGATATGGTTGTTGTTGTTGTTGTCGTTGTTAATGGAAATTATTTGTTCTAGTTTTACAATAATTCTGCTGCATGTATTTTTTACTATCTTTTGATGTTGTAGAAGACTTATTGCTTATGCTTTCTTTGTTGTTTTTTGCTGATGCAGGTGGTATTGCTTCTGTCTGTTTCATGTGATGTTAATCGACGTTCTTGTTCGTTAGTTGTTTGATTCATTCATTTTGCAATGCAATTTTGTCTTGCTTTTTGAGACTTCAGGACCAAAGACTTTGTCAGATATCACCGGCTCCACGCCTGCAGAACGTGCTCGATGTCTTTCTTCGTCTACCTACAAAATATATCACCTGATTTAGTAATGCCTCGAAGTAAGGAAACCTATGTATGATACATATATATATTTATATATATATACGCGCAAACCCACACACTCACTAACGCAAACACATATACCCGCAAAGACACACACTATCACACACAAATACATATAATTATATGTAAATTTAAACAAAAATATGATATGGTAAAAATACTGGACAAGAAATGACACAATAATAACTCATTAGTGAAGTCCTACGGCTTAAGCGATTTTCTGGTCGTAGATGTATATAATAAATCATCTCAGAACATATTATTAAGATGAAAATTATAATTGTTGATGATAAACTATAACGAGTATACTGGTATAATTTATGCTCTTCTTTCTATACTCACACATATACACGTAACACACATGCGCGAATACACGAGGGCAATTACACATACCCACGCGCACGGATGGATGTATATTCGCAACTTTAGAAATATGTATCTCTATTCGTATATCTGTGTGTGTATAAATAACGATTCATACACATGGGCGTGCGTGTGTATATATCATACTAATATATACTTTTGTTATTTACACCACCTGTCCTCGTCTGTTGTTATTATTTGTATATTCTCCTATATATATATATATATATATATATATATAAGTGTGTGTGTGTGTGTGTGTGTGTGTATGTGTGTTAGACGAACTTGATTAGAAGATTATGAATAAATCTTTATCACGTATGTTAGAGGCTTCCTATCTACTTCATCGTTCAATTTACAGACATAACGTTGTGGCTGTAATTAATTAACAATCTATATCAATATATAATCGTGTTGGGGAAATATACGCCTCACATACTAATTATAATATCAATCAGTGTGCATGCACATACGTGTACGTGTGTACCTCCGTTTGTTGTAAACCATTTACGATATTAGGGATTTTCTATGATATTTCAGGGATGTTTGTTTTACCTTATTTTGGTAAAAAAGTTTAGAAATAACCTCTGGCATTCGTGATTCACTAGTGAATTGGTGCTAGTATAAGTCACTTGGCTACTGGTAATAATGCCAGACATTTATCATGCTGATGAACGAGAGCAAACGTCCACGAATATCTTCTAATCTACCAATAATAATCCTGGTAATTTTCTTAAGGACGTGTTATGAGAAATTCTCGAAATTTAGATTATGTCCACGTCTGAAGTGGAGACAATCACTATTTGCATACATGCCCTATAAATCGTTTGGCAACCACTTGTTTTTGTCATTATATTGAAACTGTGATTGCGGTTTCGAAGAAATTTTGTTGGGTGAATAAACCTCAGGACTTATTCTTTAATTATTATATCGGTCTCATTCGCGAACAGCTAATGTACGTGAATGTAACACTAACACCGGTTGCGAAGTGCCTGCGTGGAGGCAATACACACGAGCACGCGAACACATGCAAAGGTGGTCGAGAAGCAAACGCCTTGCTATACAACCGCGAATGCATTAATACGAGATATAATTTTAATAATTCAAGAATTTTTTGCTCTAAGTTATTTAACACAGCTGTCTTGATCTGTGCAGCTAACGTACAACACACTGCCCGTTTTAAGAAATTGCTTGTAATTAAATTCTGATTAGTTTCTGAATATGTGTGACACTGATTGTTTATTTAGCTTTATAGAATATAATATACAGAATTACAAAATATGTGGAGAATCGAGTGATAATTCTCATGTTATATTCTACATTTTGGCACACGACGGTTCAAACAATTCTTGTGCGAGAAAGCGATTTATCCAATGCAGGCAATCAAAGGCTATATGGAAGTCGACTTTTATCGTAAAATAAGATGTTTATGTGACTTCGCGGAATCGTGTGTGAGTGTTTCTCTGTCTGCTTTCGAAAGCACGTATGTTCCTGTGTTTGTGTGTCTGTGTGCATATGTGTGTATGTGTGCATATGTGTGTCTGTGTGCATATGTGTGTCTGTGTATGTGTGTGCGCGTGTTTACCCATGTACGTGAGGCTCCCTGAGTCTATGTCTTTAAGGATTTCTTTATTTGAGTGTGTATCTGTGCGTGTGCACAGGCGCGCCCATGCATCTATGGGAAATTATAGGCCAGGACATGTGTTTCAATAAATACATACCAGAAATAGCTATTTACAGGCAGATGATTCATAACAATATATACGATGTTGGTATTTCAAGAATACAAGTTCTATGGAAAATAGTTTATTTTATTGCTTATTAATATGTGGTCTTACAATTTATTTATATAATAAAATATGTATTTATCATCTAAATATACTATAATCACATTTATGTCAAAATAAAATAATGGAAATATATATGTATATATATATATATATATATATATATATATATATATAAACAATCGCTTACTTTACCAAACATAATAGTGATGCTTACAATGATGATATGGACGAAGACTTTTTAATGATGATGAAAATTACGGTAACTATATTATAATGATGTAGAGGTTACTGTTTCTTCTGAGAGTGACGAAAATGGTAATGATAATTATAAGCACGAGGAGGGAGGAGAGGCGAAGACAGAAGGAATCTGGTGTCGCTGATCTTTTGCAAAATTGAAGGACCGTAATTATGAACGTATGTCGTTTCGCAGGAATATTGCAGAAGAAAACCACCAGAACCGAACTAGTTGATGTAAGTTATATTTCGTTGAGGAATTACAATTATTTCATACAAAACATAAAAATTATCATCGTTCCTAACCACCAAAACAGCTGGCCAACACACAGTGTTTGTGATTTCGTCAAAGTTTATAGAGCCATAAATTTAAAAGTATTCGGGAGATTTTGTATCAAATGTGTTCTTAAGATTACAAAAAATTATAGCAGATCGATTAATAGTGGGAGTTATTTAACAGATCTCACTATTAAAAGAGAAATCGACGCTTGTTGTTATCCTCTCTCGCCTAGATTAAAGTAAACTGGAATTTCGAATGAATATCTATGGTCAATGGATCCTAGCTTCTGCACAGACAGTCTAAAATTATACGCTCCACTTTAAAAAATGAACAATATAAATTGCACAGGGGTGTTATACATTTGTAGAAAAAATATTCGATAATCAACTTAGGATCATGCACCAGCAAAACGGAAGTAATGCTGGCTAATTAATGACATTAACGGTATATTTAATAAAGAAACAGATGTAGGTGAAAGACCCAAAACAATGAAGAATGCATCTATTTCAACCACGAAAAGGAATAATATTTTCTAACTACACGATTACTTGATCATTAGTTAAACAAGACAAAATAAATAAATCAGACGAAGCAGTGTAGGGTACAGTGTTCCTTGCGTCACTTTATCAAATAATAAATATATAACACATATCATTATATATGTACCATATTAAAAGTATAAACAATGACGTTATTTTCATTGCTTCGAATACCGAAAGAAGTTGCAGACGAAAATAACATTTAAAAAATATTAGTATTCATTTAATCAACTCAATATAAAATTAGTCATTGTTTCATTAATGAATTCTATTATAATTTTCTATATTTCTTTAATTCTGTATTTTTCGTTCACATTTTTTCATTTGAATTCATAGCGATTTCTTGGCGTCTTTCTGTATAGCATACCGCATTCATTAGAGATACGTTTTCCGATAGACAGACAAATAAATGTAGTGCATATAAGATACATTATGTTGGATTGTAAAACTATCCACATAAATAAGAAAAGATACACACTTAGAAGCCTGGAAATCTGTGTTTGAACGTATGTAAGGGCATGTGTGAGTGCGCGAGTTTGTGTGCATATATAGATAGATACACAGAGAGATACATACACAGCCACGCAGACATACACCCATGTATACACGTATACATATACACAGAAATAAAGGAATGGACACGAATAATAATTACATGAATCCTAAGAGTAACAAAAGTAAAATATAAAATTAAAAACGTAAAACATAATTAAACAAGAGGGGAAAACAAAATAATTATAAAAAATATATACTATTAATCTGAAAAACAAAACCAAACGAAAAATAGTTGTTTTATCATAGTCGCAAATGCCAATGAATCTTGTATAAAAATATAATTAAAAGATAATTATTGCTATATAATATATTAGGAAATCTATTAAAAGCACTGATATTACAAGTATTGGCATAGTCATATTGTTCTTAGTAAAGATACGATTACTATTTCTCGTTTTATTATTTTATCCTGCTACTTTTAGTTATATATGTATATCCATCCATGCATACACACTCATATATATATATATATATATATATATATATA
>NC_068999.1:14667506-14669147 GCF_001194135.2 Octopus bimaculoides | reverse complement strand
TATATACATATATATATATATATATAAGTGTAACAAATAATGTGCCATTTAAAAATTATTTATCGATGCTCTCTCTGTACATATATGCGTATGCATGTTAGTGTGTGTGTTATGGCGCCCTTGCTTGTATCTACTTGTACTGTATATATGAATAGCAATAAATGCGCACATTTATACATTTATGCATTGGGATTCATATGTACTTCTGTGTTCGCGCGTGTGAACATTTGTGGGACGTGAGTGCTTCATTTCCTCTGTTATATCATTTTATCTCTTCATCCATTACAATTTCTATAGGCACTTATTTGTAGCTAATGAATTGATAGAAATATATCCACCACACCTACTACTTTTTTTTTTATTTAGATTTTCTTATTATTCTCTCATTCATAAGACGTTTTGAATAATAGAATAGTTCAGTCAAAGAAATATAATAGGGGAGAAGAAGGACAGACATTGAAGCCGAATAAACGGTAGTCTACTAGAATGATTCTATAGATTTTGATAATTTTCATAGCACAGGGTCGCTTCCGCCAATTTTCGAGTGCATATTTTGTTTCTGTATTCCCAGATTTGACAGGGTGAACAACTAAATTAGGATTATCTTTTCAAAGATAATGTGTAGTAGAAATTGTGTTTAAAGAATGACATTGAAGCAAATCCAGAAAATTTACTGTTTAGTGGTTGAGAAAATAATATCTTCGATGCGGGTTCCTTCTTAAACAAAAATGCATGAAATTTATAAGTGTAGATATGTATATATATATAAATAATCAGGGTGAAAAATTGAATAGTACTTTGATTGATATCAATTTAAAACCAGTGGCCTAGTATATTGAAAAATCTAAAGGTTCGAAATATTATATCGCATACATAATAAGAGGGATGACCACTAAGTGGATATTCATTATGCAAGATGTAGACCACGTATGCTCTGACCACTAAGACAAGATTGTTCTCAAGAAAATTCAGCAAATGCCAGAACGTAAGCGAGCAGGATAAATGAAAAGATACACAATATAAAGATTAATCACATACCAGGTTTCATTGTTACCACTTACGTAATAATTACGTAAATGTCCGCAATTCACCAGTCTGATCGTCATAGCAAAATATAATTTGCAGAACTATACACTAGACGTCCGTATGAGATTGAACATGCATATAGATCTACCAATTACATGTGGGTGTATATTTGAAAAGGCTTTGTTTTGGTGGGCTAAAATACCGGAAATAATTCTGCAGAATTCTGCAGTGAAATTTGTCAGTTAGAGAACATGGTTATTTAAATTTAAATAATAAGGGTGAAAATTTGAATATGAATTTGATTAATATTAATTCAAATCCAGTGGCCTAGCATATTGAAAAATCTGAAGATTCCGAAAAACTATATTACATATATATAAGAGGGATGAGCAATAAATGGACATCCATTATGCTAAATGTAGAGCCCTTATGCTCTGACCACAAGATTGTTCTCAAGAAAATTCAGCAAGCGCCAGAACATAAGCGAGCAAGACAAATGAAAAGATACAAAATATAAAGATTAATCACATACCCAGTTTCATTGTTACCACTTACGTTCATCCCACTTATATGTATATGTATATATATATATATATATATATATATATACATATA
>NC_068999.1:14666217-14667489 GCF_001194135.2 Octopus bimaculoides | reverse complement strand
TATATATATATATATATATATATATATATATACACATAGAGACACAGGCATACAGACACCTGGAGATAAACAGACCAATATATATATATATATATATATATCAGTCGATCAAAAGGTAGATATATACATACATACAAACACACACGCTTTCATACATATAAACATACACACTTAGGTATGTACGAATGCATGTATCTATATAGATAATTGATTATGAAATTAAGTATGAACAGAAAAGTTGACATATATCGGAGTAGAAAATAAATTGATAATTGGAAATGTGCACATGAATTGGTGGAGCAAATTAAATCATGGAATCAATTATACCTCTGATGTAATTATCGTTTGACGTTATGTAAATCTATTTGAACATTTTGTCATTTTATAAAGTACGCAGTTTTGATATCCAAAGTTCTATTGAATGTTGTTAGAAAAATTTTAAAAAAATGTTAATTTGTACAAGACCATCTAAGTGTCTCTTTGATTATTAATAATAAACAGATATCATATCCTTCTTTTGTGTAGCTCAGCATTTATGTGTAACGTTTTATATAATGACTAAAATAATATATGTGTGGTTATAAGTACTTATATATAAATGCACACTCACACGCGTATACATGTTATTTGATAAACTTAGAATACCTTGAAGTGAAATATGATACTTCATATGCAAATATTGTATATGGATATTAAAATTAAATGTAATAATACTATTACGACCAGCAATTAAAAGACAAAAGAGAACCGAAACAAGAATCGCAAATACGACTGAAACATCAAGAAAACATCGGCACCAAAAGCAACAATCGACGACCCATGGTGGTGATAGAGATATGTTTGACTATTCAAATATATGTGTTCTCTCTCACTTCGCACTATCATTGAAGCAAATAGTTCTAAAATAATGAAACGATGGTACAAAATATAAAAGTAAATACAATTTCCAGTACACTGATATGCAACTACAGCGTCTAAGTATGAAATAATTGATGTTGAATTATTATATATATTGTATATATTCAGATATTTCTTGTTTAACATAAGATTTCTTCTAGAATTATTTACTCGTTAAATATAAATTACTAACGAAGCAGACGCACACACCAACACAAACACATTCACAACTCACACATATACAAGCACGTTTACATGAACTAAGATGACAGATAGTTTGCTAGCTAATTTTGTAGCTATAGGCACACATACATACGGACTCACACACACATATACGTGTGTATATATCTATTAATATATATATATATATATATA
>NC_068999.1:14665318-14665928 GCF_001194135.2 Octopus bimaculoides | reverse complement strand
TATATGTGTGTGCGTGTGTGTGTATATGCAGTGTACGGTGAATAAACAGTCGTCTAAATTACACAATGAAAATAATACTAACAACACATTTTGACAAATATTTAACAAAATTGCATTAAATATATTGAAATATGAAAGACTAAATTTATTCAATAAAATCGACATTGCCTTCAACAACTGCCTCCACATTACTTCGGAATCTTCTGCAACATTTCTGGACTGTATCCATGATCAAGTTCGTGAATGCTGCCATAATACTTGTATTCTGTTCACCTTTGGTGCTACAAAGAGTTTTGTTGGTCTCTCGCTCAAATGCTCTCTACACATAATAATCAAGGGGGCTGCAGTCTGTGGAGTTATGTCGCTAGAAGTTCGGGGTGATATGGCCTCAGAAATTGTCTGACAAATATATATATATTTCATATGTGTATTTCGTGTGCAAGATTCTTGATATGGATACGTGTGTTGAAAGAAATACAATTAAACCTTGGGAGAGGCATTATGCCGGTACTAAACACGCGCACTGGTTCAGTCCTTTATTAATTTATATAGTTTTTTCTTAAATTATTTCATTGCACTCTTGCAATCTCTTCAGTATATATATATATAT
>NC_068999.1:14662490-14665169 GCF_001194135.2 Octopus bimaculoides | reverse complement strand
CTTTTTAAAAGTAAGTAAATAAATCTGAAAATCAGCTATAATAATGTAGTCTTCCAGTCTTATTCTTTGAACGTATGATGTTCTGGAGAATAAAAATTGGAGGTAAAAGTTATAGATGATTAAAAATCGGTAAAACTCGATCTTTAGCCAATCAAGAGACAGTCATTTTCTGCTTTTAGCGTCTGTGAAATTACCTCTTCATTGTAGGTTTCTCAATAAACAGAAATTCCTAATAAAATCAACATGTATCATCTTACTGTTTCTTTTGTCTCTTCATCGATTTATGTTTTTAATACCTTTTTCTATTTTTCCTATTAATATATTTGTCTTCGTGTGCTTACTTGATGCACACTTCAGTATTATGTATATCTGTCAGGTATTTGTGTACATCATTCATATATAAGAGCATGTAGTTCTATGTATTCATATAGAAGTTTATATGTTCATTTATGGATTCATGTGTGCGTGTGTGTGTGTGTGTGTGTGTTTGTGTGTGAAGGAGGCGTCTGTCTCCAAAACTCAACATTTGAGTAACATTTGCATACTTGGATTTGTAAACTAAGATAAGAATAACATTGGTCAACAAAGAATTTGTCCCAAGGAAATGAATCCCTCTATCCTATATGCTTTGCATGCAGAATTCAAATCTAATGTCAAATTCGTATCACACACAGTCTCTCTGTTCCACGATATCTCTCTATGTACCTCTTACGTGGGCTAAATTTCAGTTGGCTGTGAATAAAAGAGACTAGATCTTGTTTATCTTACTTTTAGACCTTAATCTTAGGGTTTTATTCAATAGCAGATGTATACTCCTACTTAGATGATAGTTGAATTTTATTATAGATTCATTGTTGAATACTTTCATCATGACGACCATAATATTATGCTAGAAATAAGTATTATGAGGTTTCGTTTTATATAAAATTACCCCATTCTTATGGTTTACATTATTTTATCTATCACTCACCGTTTACTGCATCCTTCAATCCTTTTCAAAATGTTGCCAAGGTTAGATGCACATTTTTCCCGTTTTCTTAATACCCACACATAAATCTCAATGTGACCTTCGTTTTTTTCATTTTGAGCACCATTCACTTGATAATCATTATATGTTAAGCCACCCCAGCGCCACCTCTTTCTGGTTATCTTTATCTTGCTAGCCTTTTCGGAGACATATTCTTTAATGTAAGTATGCCTGATTTTATTGCCATAGTGAAATAGGGGATGTGACATTAATTTATCACCAACAAGAACGTAACTGTCAGTTTCCAATGGTTTTGACTGTAAGTGGCTGCAGACTGCATGCTGCATTGCATCTGTTGAATGTGATAACCATTTCTCTTTTTTCACCCATTATTTCCCTCTACCACACTAAATAGTAAAAGGCTCTAGGTATTTTTTCTCTAAATCATTCTACTACAATAATAGAATAATGAAGTAATATACTTTAGTCTCCAGTACTGTTGAAAAGTTGCTAAAACATTATAATGGAGTACCCTGTATGTTAAATATGACAAACGTGAAATGATTGAAACACTGCCTGCGGGCAGACATAAAGTTTAGAATATTATGAAATGAATGATGTGAATCGAAAATAGTTATAATAGCTATGATATGTATGCACGCCAGCTATACGATTAAAAATCGCGCATGATGGATAACTAATCTACTTTCTAAGAGAGGACAATAAATATATTTAACACATCATTTTTGAAATTATTAACAAAATATTTCTTATGACGAAAAACGTGCCCCAATGTGTCGTGAGAGCCTTCTATATGCTCTGATTGAGAGTGCATTACATACAATTGTAAGTTGGGATTGTACAAGTATCAAATGATATATATATTTATATATATATTACAAAGTTGTATGTATGTATATGTGTGTGTATTATAATCCTTCGTATGTATATGCATACATCCGCATATATATATGAATACATATATATTTATATGTATATATAAGTGCGTATACCAATGTGTACACACATACATATGTATGTACACACTCATATATGTATAAAGTGTAACCTCAGGTGAATCGTTGGCGATTATTCTTCCATTCGTGTTCCTGTTCTATTGGACATTCCTCCGTCTCTTTTTGCTCGAAACGTAACACAACCTTTCTTTCCTTCCCTGAGCGTGTGCGAATATTCTATATGTACCAGGTCCCCGCGTTGTTGTGTTTTGTATTTATTCTTCGTTATTTATTTTTTGTTGGTGGGGGATTTACCATATATATATTTATATCTAACTATCTATCTATCTATTTATCTCTCTCCTTCTCTCTCTCTCTCTCTCCCTCCCCCGATATATATATATATATATATATATACACATATATATATGCATACATAACCCTATGCATTGCATTAAATTTCTTGCATTAACATAGTGATGTATATTCATTAGAATTGGTCTCATTATGTTTCAGATATTTTAATTTATACTTTGGAGAGATTTCAAGTGAATTTTACAATTTGCTGTCTATAATAGTACGATGGAAATTAATGCATTGTAATAAATATAATGCAGATAATCATTCAATATGGTTCCTTCATACATGCGTAGGACATATACGTGTTTGTATGTCTGTGTGTGCGTGTGTGTATGTATGTTTGTGTGCGTATTTTGCAAATAACACGTATGTAATATGTTGGTGTGTATATATATA
>NC_068999.1:14658565-14661280 GCF_001194135.2 Octopus bimaculoides | reverse complement strand
ATATATATATATATATATATATAATATATATATATATATACACACATCTTGGAGTTGTTAGTCCGTGTATGTTTACATCTGAGTGCTTGTGTGCTGCAGAAACGCCTTACAGACAAATACAAAATGAAACGGAAAATTATTACTCGAAAGCCGAAATTAGACAAGGATCGGAGAATAATAGTGTCGCCAATCCACGTTTTACGTGCTCAAGGCGTGCATACTACGTGCACGTATTCCCGGACAATATGTACACAAGAATACATTCAAATACGAAATTGAAGCAGCCCTTGTTTAATAGACATTATGAACAACATATACCCGAGTTACAAGGCTAGTTTATTCGCTGGTGGGATGTTCTTGGGTGATGAGGAATACTCTATCAAAACGCCGAGTGTTGAAAACTCCCTAGAATCATGGAAAAGTTAGGTAACTCACACACAATCACCATCTTGGAGTGATTAATATCGACGTTTCGCCATTGCTGTCGCTTGTCAACATCACGTACCAGAAAAGGTTACGTAATTACATTTAACAGAAACTTAACTTAATTCGAGGAATCGCGAAATGATTTATCTCCGATCCTGCATATGCCAACGACATAGACACGCACGTCCACACACATGCCGGCACACACGCGTGGACACACATGGATGCATACGCACACATGACTATATATACATATTTATTGTCATATTCATGTCTTACTTATTAGCCCTAAATTATCCTACATAGTGCAAGCTTTTACTATCCATAGAGTGTGCGAAGATTTTGCTATTATTTCACACGTAATACGCAGTCTTTTGCGAAATAGTTTCCGTGGAACGTAAGCTATGGGAAACACACTACAGAAATTCGTCAGTGTTTGTGATTCAATCTGCAGCTGCTAATATATGTATACAATTTACTAAAACTTTATTTCTAAAGTTATTTTTCTCCGTCCTATATCTACAAATTGAAATTCAGTTTATTTCTGAATTCTCTTTCTCTCATTTCTTCCTTACACTGAACATGAATTTCTGCATATATACATAGGCATAGAATGTACAAATGTTTTTTTTTTGTTCCTTAAACATTTCTTGGAATTCAGTTTATATATGAATCCTCTGTCAATCATTTCGTCTTTGATGCATGTAATGTATGCTGTAGGGTGTTGTTGCAACGTAACCAATTCCTGCGCCCCAGATTTTATCAATAATTTTCTTTGTCGTCAATGAGGCATCTAAACTATGATCCATACTGTATTTCAATGATGTTCGAATGATAGTAAATTAACCTTACTTAGGATGTAAGATGCCTTGTTGCCCTAATGACCCCGCTGTAGAAATAGCCTATTTGTTTTATTTTCGTTTATTAGTTGATAGTTTGCACTAATATGACATACTGTTAAAAATGTTCATGATGCTTCAAAGTGTTTCAAACCATGTAGTACTGACATAAAAACTATGGTGGTTTCTCAAATTGAAATACCCTCATGTAAATTTGCCCACCATTTCGTTGGATTCCATGCAACACAGAACTGTCTGATTTATCCGGAATATTATACTTCGTATAAGAAAAATGTGCAATAGTCCTAAAGTAAACTTATATAGAGATGTGAACTAACAGAATATATCTAGGCACAACAAAGTGTACTATGCACGTAGATTTAAACAAACACACATATAAAAAAATATTGTTTTCCAATTTTATTACAAAAATATTTTATCAACCGGTCATCTGGAAGTAATTAGTTTGACTATATTGTGGTTATCACTGAATTTACTGATTTCCTTTTCCCCAGAAAGAAGATGCACATCGAAGCCAATTTAATTTGTTTTTCTAAATTATTTTATTTCAACAATGATAAGACATCAAATGGTGCATCGTGTACGGATCAAGTTATTGGTATCTGTTCATTCAACAGCAATATATTAGTATAGTTCGTTTGTTCATAAATTGTTGACTATCTATTTTATATATCTTAAACATGTATATCGCACATCTGCGGCTATTTAATTGAAACCGCTCTTTTAAATATTATATGAAATCTCTTACCAGAAAATAAATCTCTTTTTTTTTTAATAAACCATCATAGTTTACACACGAAAACCAGGCACATCCAGATAGATAAAGATTAATATTTCAATTAATAATGCGTTTTAAATGTCTGCTTCAGTTCAAGCAATTGTTTACTTTCTAAGTACAATATACTTGTAAATTACAATGAATATACTGACGTATTTGAACCGTGTTATAGGTAAAGTAAATCACTGTTTCTCCACCCTCATTTGGGACCTAACTAACACCTAACTACCACTAAATCGTGTGAATTATTTCCCTTCATTCTAGCAAATATGAAGGATGAGCAGAAGCAGAACTAATAGATATAATACTAGGATCGTAGCCAATATGCTATTCGGGCACGAGTCTTATAGTTCTGACAATTGCAAAACTATAATCATAATATATACAAAGTAGTTAAGATTATTAGTAATTCAAGATTGCAAAATCCTCGCTAAATAATGAGGTTACAATCCAGTTGCAGACAATGCAATCTCCGGCAATGTCGTACAAATGTTTCAAAAAAATTAGGCCAAAATATCCTAAAAGGAATCCCAACAATTTTGATCTGGCTCCAATCCTAGATTTTCCGTATAAAAGTCTCGATAAAAAAATCTCTCTCTCTCTCTCTTTCTCTCTCTCTCTCTCTCTCTCTCTCTCTCTCTCTCTCTCTCT
>NC_068999.1:14651604-14656075 GCF_001194135.2 Octopus bimaculoides | reverse complement strand
GAGAGAGAGAGAGAGAGAGAGAGAGAGAGAGAGAAAGAGAGAGTTTTCAATACAGAATTTGATATCAGAAATTAGTAACTGAAATGATGTGTTTAATTTACACATATACATATACACTATTACCTCCTATTACCTCCCTTCACACATATATAACATTGTGTTCTGCACTCTTCACCGCTATGCGTAAGCGAAATATTTATATATGCATCTGTATATTAACATATACGTATACGCGTGCCTGCTTGCTTCCGTGCTTGCGTGCGTGCGTGTTTGTGTGTGTTTGTGTGTCTATATGTGAGTGGAAAAGAAATCCTGTGCGTGTACGCTCTGCATGTATATGTCCAAACATTCAGGTTTGTATGTATATAGAGTTCTATACTTAAGAGATGAGGAATCATGTACATTATTTACTTTTGGCGGATATTCGTCTGTTATACCCTCAACGTTTCGTCTGTTATAACCTCCAGCCTTCATCAGGTGTCTTGGTGACATTTTGAAACTGGTTTCTCATTCCTAAGTATCAGCCATTTTGATACTTACTATTTTTCTCCTACGGTAAGTTGGGACGAGTAACAGCTCCTCCCTGCAAAGAGAGATGATTGAATGCTTCCTCATCTCTTCTTCGTTTTATAATCTCACTTCTATGGCCCCAAATCACCTACCTCTGCTAACATACGTTTAATCATCCCAAACGAAGAAGAAGAAGAATAAGAAGAAGAAGAAGAAGAAGAAGAAGAAGAAGAAGAAGAAGAAGAAGAAGAAGAAGAAGAAGAAGAAGAAGAAGAAGAAGAAGAAGAAGAAGAAGAAGAAGAAGAAGAAGAAGAAGAAGAAGAAGAAGAAGAAGAAGAAGAAGAAGAAGAAGAAGAAGAAGAAGAAGAATCAACTACAAATTAATAAAACAAGTCCGCTACCTAGAGAGAGCGATATAACAGGATGCAATACTGTTAAAGGTGCTCTATGCGTATAAGCAGCCCAGGTCTTTTGGCACTGCAGAAGTAATTTTTTAATAGTGTTGTAATGCTAAATATCCAGAAACGGGGACCAATATCATTTGGCGCACCTCATATGGAATATTTTTTTAGAAATATGACTAGAATAGAAATGACAACAATATGAACAGAAATTCTGAACCCCTTCGTAGAGATGCTATCAGGGATGATATATGAAAAAAAGAATCAATTCACTTCATTATATTCTGTTGTGTCTGGGGGAGTCATTCTCTTTTGGTGCCTTATAATTTGACACAATCACCGCTAAAAATTTTCACTCATTTACTTATCATTTTTCTAAAATTACAAATAACTAAATGAGTGGAAATTTTACCGATGAGGGTGTTAAATTATAAGGCACTAAACGAGAATGACTCTCCCCAGACACAACACAATATGCTTCAACACAAGAATTCACATAAAAAATCTTGCAAACCAAATGCAAAAAGGAAATGTTCATGTTATATTTGTAATATGTTATATTTAATATATGAAACAAAAAATATATATTTAAACCAAAGCACATGACAAGCACATGGCCCAAGAATGAAAACAACAGCATATGACTTTGTTAGAATGAAAACTAAAAATGTACGATGTAAGACGGCAAAGCAAACTGAATTAGCAGAAGCCATTTTCAGATTCAGGCATATAATCGACTAACTAAAAGAACATGAATGACCTTTACGGTTCCAGTTTATCGCAATTGAAATTGCCTTAAAAACAAATGTGAATCTTTCTGAAAGATGAAAGAAATAGGAACCTTAAGAGAATTCAAACTGTTGAGGGGATTGTGCAACATTAACGCTTTGTGCCGCATTGATGCTCCTGTGTGTACGCGCGTGCGTATGCAGCTAATGGGTTCGAAGATTGAGATGCCGACTTTGACGTATGAGGTATCAAAAGTTTCGGTAATGTTTAGGCTACCAGATACAAAAATATTTTTTGTACAACTCTTTTACTTGAAAGATAACCTCGAAAAGGAGGTCGGGTCATACAATTTTGAGGCCTTTAGCTAACGGAGATAACTCTGCTTAAACAATCTCTATGTCTTACAAAGAGCATAATGAAAAAGAAAAAGTTCAAAATACATGGAATTTTACCAGGGAATTAATCTTTGAGGATATTCCGTCGACTTTATTGATATTCTTTAAAATATATTTGTCTGTCTTTTCTTTATCTCGGAGTTTAATTTGATGTAGCAGACACATCGCATAATGTTCTCTTCCTGAAATACTGTAAAGGATGTTTTAAGAGAGATTTTGTTGCTGTTTGTAGTCGCTCGAGTAACCAGAGACACCTCTCTGTGTGCATGTGTATATATGTGTATGTGCGCGCGCGCGTGTGATGAAAACAATACTTTTTCTCAGAATATTTTGCACCAAATGTTTTAATGAAATCTGGACATCATTCTTACTGCCAACCATTCAACTTCAAATCACATTTGTTAATTTTGGGAAGTCAAGTAGACTGAGATAAACATGTAGTCTTTTCGTATACAGTGGAGGTTTAATACGAGGTGTTGAACTCATTATCTTCTTGTTAGCAATGCATTACCTTATATTTGAAGCCATTACGTGTTTAAGCATGATTTTACTAGGTTTAGTCTTTCAACTGTCGCCATGAGGATGTACCACCTCCAATAATTTAATCCATCATACTGAGCTCAGTACATATTTCAGTCTGGCATTTATTTTATAGATCTTTGCTTGATGACCTGCTAACTTTGAGACACATTCGGATACAATTGCTTCCTCACCATATGGTTCCACGTTTAGCCCCTCTGCATGGTACCTTGGGCGAGTGTGTTCTACTATAGCCCGAAGCCATTCACAGACTTGTAACTGAATTTGGCAGACGGAAAATGCAGCATGGATCATGAGAAAATGACCGAAAACATATTTATAGAGGAAAGGTGTTTGATTCATAGTCCTCGTGTTCCGATGCTGCCCATAACAAAATAAATGAAAAATAACATCACTTAAATGGCAGCCATTTTCGGCTTCGCACGCACGTGCTGTTTCAAAACGTTTCACCATAACAACCGCAAGAGTTTCAGACTCCACTTCTCTGATTTTTCCATTGATGTTCCCCTTTAGTTGCACCAACACTCCGGTTTGTTGACGTAAACACTCTCTTTCAAGTATCCATGATTGAGAACTTTTTTTGCGTCCGGCCATTCAAAATGGACCTCACACATGGTTCCAGCAAGATTGTGTAACTGCTTATACCGAAGAGAAACAATGCAATTGCTAGGGCAATGCTTAAGACAGGAAATAATCTTCTGCTACAGCAATTTCAACCGGGCCCATGAGCCAGGCTAGGCTTTAAAAGGGCGCATAAATATAATAAAAATTTAGTGTATGTGCTAACGACATAAAATTACAATGTACCTCGCAAAAACAATCAATTTTTTTTTTGCAGTCACAATCATGTTGTATCATCTGTTTTTGTTGTATCGTTAATGCAATGTTGTACGCATTTCGTGGGTGGCTGCTGCCGTACCATGTATTTTCTGGTTTCTGTAGCACAATGCTTTACCCACGTCACGCCATACTTATTAAATCTATCCCTTACTTATTGCATCTATTTTCTCCCGTGTTCTTCTCTAATACTTAACTTCCTTTACCAGAATATTTGTTTTGCTGTTATCGCATCACTGTGGTAATGTGCAACGCTTAAGATTCACCGGTTACTAAGAATAACATCACCTCGATTTCTAAACGCACACTTTTGTGGCAATGATAGACTAGAGGTTACGATTGTTTATGGTACATAGCGAAACTTTATTACAAGCTTGGAAATACTTCCTGAAAAATAAATATCCATTTGACATATATCACTTTCATGAATTGCAAAAGAAAGATACAGATATAACGCAGATCCATCATACAAATGCAAGGTAAGAGTATCCTTCTTCCATCGTTGGCAAATCAGCAAAACATAACATCGTACGCAATCAAACGGAAGGCAAAATTTCAGAACAAATATTCTGCCGTTTCGGCAGCATTTCTCTCTCTCTCTCTCTCTCACTCTCTCTCTCTCTCTCTCTCTCTCTATATATATATATATATATATCCCATCCCCTCCTTTCCCCTTCCCCTCTCTCTCACTTTGTGTACATAAATGCGTATACACATACATATACATCCAACCACACATTTCTGTATACACACACAACACGCACTTCACCTATGCATTCGCGCGCATGTGTCTGCATACAACCACAAAATCACATTTTCGCTATTGTTAAGTAATCTAACAAGGTTGCTGATGTATAGCGTAGTTGTCGAATTGCTAAATTATGTAAAGTGCACATTGTCACTATCAAATTATCGGCAACTGTGTGTTCAATTTGTATACTACTAATGCATTAATGACGCATTAGTGTTCCATACTTTCTTTTAAAACCGCACCCTCACGTAAGCTAATACATACTTAGTCACACTGACAAACGCACACATACGTATATATATATATAT
>NC_068999.1:14645229-14645707 GCF_001194135.2 Octopus bimaculoides | reverse complement strand
GGGTAGGAGGTATTGCAACTTGTGCAATCTTCAGTTGTTTTTTTATTCTATTTTCTAAGCATAAACTAACTAATAAACTAACATATAATGAGTTCAGATGTGTTCACGTTCGCAAACATACTTATTTTTGGTGTAGATAATTTCATTCTTTATTTCTCCTATAACAGAACTTTGTTATGATCGGGTATTAAGGTCTGGGTTTTAGTATTTTTAGTTCTGCTATTACTCTATTTACTTATTCGTACATCTATTCATATACATGTGCACGTGTATATACATATTCATGGGTATACGTGGAAAAATGTGCGCATATATGTGTATGTATGTGTGTATGTGTGTATATATGTATATGGGTATGTGCATGTATATGTATATGTGTATGTATGTATGTGTGTATATATACTTATATGTATATATGTATATATATATATATATATATATATATATATATATGTGTGTGTGTGTGTGTGTGTGTGTG
>NC_068999.1:14644609-14645219 GCF_001194135.2 Octopus bimaculoides | reverse complement strand
TATGTGTGTGTGTGTGTGTATGTGTGTGGGTTATGTTTTGTATGTGTGTATATATGTATGTGTATATGTGTGTATATATATGTATGTATGTGTGTGTATTTGTATACATATGTATGTGTATATGTATATATATATATATGTATATGTATGTATATGTACATGTATATATATATGTATATCTGCATGTATGCGTATATGTGTGTGTGTGTGTGTGAATGTATGTGTGTGTGTATGTGTTTATGACTTGTCAACTTTGCTTGTTTGTGTATGCATTCATATACATGTGAGAGTTCACGTGTGTGCGTGCATGAACGTGTGTGCGCGCACGAACGTGTGGGCGTGTGTGTACGCGCGCACACGCGGATGCCTGTATGTCGGTAATAGCGTTCTTTTTGCTAAAACTTTTAAAATGTTGTAATTGTTAAATTTTTTCGCCATGAACGGTTTGTGTTTTTAAACGGAATGTATTTTTTTCAGATGTTATATTTATTCCTGAATGATGTGTAAAGAAATTTTGATTTAAGTCTCTCTTAATGATTTCTTTATACTGAAATATATATTGAAGAAGATAAATATGTTCATTTGAATTTATATGTTTTTGCGGCGTAAC
>NC_068999.1:14643257-14644077 GCF_001194135.2 Octopus bimaculoides | reverse complement strand
TGTGTATATATGTATTTATATTTCTGACTTTTTCCTACGCTTGTTTAACTGTAGGATGCATCTATATATCCATGTCCATATTTCTTGTTCGCAACCTCGAACGTTTGTCTCTAATTCTAAGAAAAAACTGTATGGGAACTTAATCCTTTCGATTTCTCTCCGAATTCTATTTTATTCCTCAGGATTCTCCAATCAGATTACTCAGAGTGTTTCGTTTTTATATGTAGTAAACATCACGCAAGAAATCAGAAAACATTTATTTATTTTGTTTGTTTGTTCGGTGATATAAATTTTATTCCGAATTTATTCAAAGCCTAAGTGTAAGAAGCCTAAACAACAGAAATACTGAAGTAATGGAATACTCGAAATTCTAAAGACAAAAGGAAACCAAATAAGGCTGAGGGGAACAAATTTCAATAGATTCTATAATTCGCATGCACAATTGAGGAATTATACGCTTGACAAACGTGAGCAGAAACGCATTCACTTTCGAAAATATCATCTCCACCAAGGACTAACAAATACAATATATTCATTCCATTCAGTGGCATATCAGTTGTGGGGAAATTGAAGGAGAATTCTCCGCAATAAAATTAATACGACTATGAATAACAAATGCCGGAATATCTTTTGAAGATTTCTGAGTAAAGGAGAAAATGCGTTGTGTACAAATATATATATATATATATAACAAGAACTATGAATTGGCGTGAACAGAGAGGAATTTATCTATCTATCTATCTATCTATCTATCGATACATACGTACATATAAGTTTGTGCATGTGTATGTGTATTCAATGCTGATAGATAGATGGATAT
>NC_068999.1:14639948-14643151 GCF_001194135.2 Octopus bimaculoides | reverse complement strand
ATATATATATATATATATATATACACACTCACAAAAACGCGCTCACACACCCACGCACACACTTACACGCGCATACACACATATATGTGTGATATATATATATATATATATATACACAGAGAGTGAGAGAAAGAGGGAGGGAGAGAGAGAGGGAGGGAGAGAGAGAGTCATATAAATATGTTTGCGTGAGTGTATGAGTATGTGTATGTTGCATGTGTTGTGTGTGTGTTTGTATTTATACATGTGAACCCATTTTAAAATATATTGGATTCTTGAATTCAAATTGCTTGTTATACAATATACGGCAGTATAAACAAGACATTATCCAATGCAACAATTCTGTGAGTTATTAGACACCTGATACTTCTTAGTTATTCCCTACCCACAATGTAACACAACATTTGTGACATGTTCACCTTTTTCTTCGTCATATGCAAAACACCTTCTATAATCATCTGTTCACATGCAGGGAAAGAAGTGATAATTTCATGCATTTTCTGTCATATATGCACAGCTCAATGAACAATAGAAAATGACTCGTTTTAATACACTTTTACACATGGTGAATAACTAAACGTTGGTTTGTGAAAAAAAGTCATTATTTGCCATTTCTCAAAATATGTTACAGTTGCAGCCGTTTGCTACAAATACACAGTATCGATGATATATGATTTATTGAGGAAGAGCTGCACAAACTATACGTACGTGAGGTGGAAATACAAATATTTCATTAAGTGTCTTAGTGCTTGTGTGATTAGATTCGTCCATCATTGATATTAGTATGTGTCAAGCAATATTTCCTTAGTCAATATATTGACTCGTTCATGCACGCTCGAACGAGGAATTTTTGCTTTCTTAAAATATTCTCAAAATCATTTGCTTAAAAACACAAACGCACACACATACACGCACGCACAAGTACACATATACACTTACACACACACGCATGCACATTCAAATACACATACACACGCACAAGTGCACGCTGAGGCACTTACTCACTCATATATGCATACACTTATAGATATATAAGCATGTTTAGAAGCAGGCTTGCTTCTGAAACTCATGACTCCGGCTCCAGTACCACTGCGTGGCACCCTGCGCCACCGTCTTCTACAGTAGCCCCGGGCAGGCCAATGCCTTGGGAGTGGATTTGGTAGAAGAAAACTAAAAGAATCCTTTCTTATATCTACATCTATCTATCTATCTATCTATCTATCTATCTATCTATCTATCTATCTATCTATCTGTCTGTCTGTATGTATGTATATATGTGTGTGTGTGTGTGTGTGTGTGTGTATCTCCTTGTGACTGTGTTTGTCTCCCCACCCACAGCTACTAGACAATAGGTGTTGGTGTGTTTGCGTTGCCGTAATGTAGCTGTTCTATCAAAGCGGCCAGTGGAATAAGTACTTGATATAATGCAAAATAAATACTGAGGTCGATTTGTTCGACTTAAATCATTCAAAGCGATGCTCCAGCTACGCCTTAGACAGTGTTTTCGAAAGATGCCCACGTGCATTGCATACTTGATTTGAAACAACAAGAATTGCAGTTGAATTCAGAACATTGTGGATCTTGAAATGTCTTTTGATGCCTCAGTTAGAATTGCAGACCTTATGGCATACACGGCATTGAAAGGTGTGCGCAGATATATAGGTATAATATGTGGTGAAGGTTCGTTTTTCATGGGTTCTCCAATTAGATTTGAGCCTAACAAGTCAATGCCGTGGTCTATCACAAACTGTACACACAAAATATCACTGAAATTCATCTTCTCGATCGCAACATCTTTTCTTTAAATACCTCTTGAGTTTTGCATGCGCTATCTTCAGGCGCTTTCACTCCATTCCACACATGTCTTTACTATTCAACTCCAAGCGAAGCGAGGGTCCGTATGGCTTTTGGATCCTTTCTAAGTGACTTCACGATAGTCCTTATGTCGTCCTGTAACCTCTTCTTAGGTTTACACCAATTGTGTTTTTCCTCTACAGCTCACCATGAAACAGCTGTTAGGGTGTACGCTCAGTCGCCATTCGAATAATTTGACCAGACCATCTCATTTGATTTTTCAGGGAGACATTGATTTAGTTGAAGCGATGGCTGCAAAAGAAAAGACTTCTATGTCTGGAGTAAAAAAAGTCCCATTTAAAGTTTTAAATTCGATGAAGGCATTCTTGGTGGAATTGTTCTAACAATTTGAAATGCCTTTGGTGTCAAATATGTGACACTAAAACTACTAAATGCTTGTGCCACACTTCGAATTCACAGATGACTAGTTAAGTGCGGTGATTGGTAGTCGATGTAAGCAACTAAAACTGTTTACCTCAAACTGCAGGCTTTTTTTAAAACAAAATACTGATACTATTACTGCACCGTGGTAGCGCAATTGTTAGCGCACCGAACGTAATTGATGACTGCTTTTATTAAAACTTTTTTTTTTGTTTTTTACTTTCATATTTCAACCAGCATTTATATCGATGTTACCATTACTCATTTCGGGGTCGATAAATTATATAATACTCAAACACTAAATTCGAAGTAATTGCTGGGCTAGTACCATAAATTGAAAGATTTATTATTGTAAATATTTGCAATATAAATGTAGGGAGAAGATAGAGAAATAGAGAGAGAAATATGTTTGACGGGATAGGACACTGATCAGCAACAGTAATGATAAAAAAAACATGCACGCAAAAACAATAATAATGTTCAAAATGTAATGCCTTCTGCATGTACGTCAGCATCAACAAGATTACAAAGAATAAATCAATACCATAAAATACAAAGAAACGATCAAGATCTACACATATAGCATATTATGAATTCAGTGGCGTATTTTTTGTTCTGCTGAAGAGGCAGATTATATAATACACTACTTTTTATTTCTTTCATACAACTGGCTCATATTCAGTGATCAGTTCTATATATACTAATTAGAAATATCGAGTACAAAAACGAAAATAAAGTACTAATAATTAGACAAAAAACTATGGGTTTTTGATAATACATGAACACACACACACACATACACACACACACACAAACACACACACACACACACACACACACATATATATACATACACAAATATATATATATATATATATATATATGCATATACATATCTATATATATGAAATGCAAATGGTATTCACTTTCGTTGAGAATACACGCATACATATATACTGAATATATATATA
>NC_068999.1:14638996-14639776 GCF_001194135.2 Octopus bimaculoides | reverse complement strand
ATATATAAGTATACACACACATACACACACACACACACACACACATATATATATATACATATATCGTTCGTATTTCAAGTAAATTATGATTAATGCGTGCATTGACGAATTTATATGTAAAATAAAAGTAATGTTCTTTAACATCCATACTTATCTGGTATATCAGATTCATGACAGCTTTAGACGGAAAAGTCTAGCGTGAATATTTAAATCTTGCCTTCTGGGGAGAAACGGTTACCTTCTCTGCTGAATGAATATAGTTATGTAAAGGGAATAATGGAAAGATAATTAAGGATCTACTATCATGTTCAACGAATACACAGATACAGGTTCACTCATACAAAGACACACACACACGCACACACACACACACACATATACACACACACACACATATTAGGCTTATATGTTTATATATATGTAGATTCATACATGTACATATGCACATATGTGTGTGTATGTCTATGTATATGTGCATTCAATCACAGGTGTATACAGACACAGTCACACACAAGTGCACACATATAGTTACAGATATATTGAAGTATATACGTATGATTACATACATATTTCAGACACCCCAAACTCATGTACATAATAAAGCATCTTTCATTACTGCTAATGTTATTAATACGTAATATTCTTATATATAATAATAGTTATTTCGCAGTACAAAATGTTGGATAAATATATTTCGCTGTGGTACAAAGGAAAAATCAGCTCAAAAGAAGTTTACATGTATGTGTGTGTATGCATATATATATGTATATATATATATAT
>NC_068999.1:14636745-14638397 GCF_001194135.2 Octopus bimaculoides | reverse complement strand
ATATATATATATATATATATATATATATATATATATACATGACATAGACAAATAATCTAGAAGCTCAATACGTTAAGTGCAAATAAATTTACCATCAGGGCTACAAGACCGTAGATGAAAGAGTGGAGTATAACACGTCTAGGGAACGTTACAAATTATTGACGTGTGGGTGCAATTAGAAGTGGGGTTTAGGATGTTTACAAAAGAAGTTATGAAGAAACTCTATGTAAAGAAAATGCTAACATAATTATCAAATGTCAAATCTTAAGTAAAAGTAACCAATTATCGTAGGGTACTAAGGAAAACATTTTCTCACACGGATTAATACCAAGAAACACCTCTATGATTCACAGTGGGGTAAGTATAAGTCCAGCCGTTTCTACATTACACAGTTAAAATTTGAAATGGGGTTACAAGTTAAAACATTTATAAGGGATATGTTTATAAATAAACAAGAAAAGAAAGGAAGGAAAAAGTCGATAACTCAATGAATAGATATTAACGGCTGCTTATGTCCTACAGCATATTAACGTTATAACGTACAGTGGGAAGCAATTATGACACGAACAGGTTAGTGTTTAACGGAACGCAACAGGTCCTGGTAAGTCAATACTTCTATCAAGACTAGGTATAAAAATGGGCTAAACCTCGTATAATAATTATGTATATACAGGTATATTAGGGAAATATATCCCATAGGTGCTCTACAAATCACAAATAAAATGGCACCAACGGCTAGGAGGATAATATTTAAGGCCAAGTCAAATGCTGGAATAATAACAAATAATGAAACTCCCTTGTTAACAAGTGTTCTAAGTAAGCTTCATAAGCATTACATAAACATAAAAGTAAATAGTTCATGGTATTATAAATCAGTATAAAACCAGTATAAATGGCACTAATAGGTACAATTGATGGATGCAATTATTGCGAAGACTACATGCCTATGAGAAATGTAACCTTAAAATAAACATTTGGCAATAGCCTATCACACTGATAGGCTATTGCCAAATGTTCCATGTTTAAATAGAGTATGGACCAGGGAATTTTTTTATTTCGGAAATACTGTTGTTTCTAATATTTTTCGTAGATTAGGAGGTGAAGGGTTAGTTATGTGAAAGACATGCTATGTCTACGAGGATAATAAGTGTTAGCCAATTAGCTTTAACATGTTACATTATCTAGCGTTAAAACATAAGAAATGAAAAACAAATGTAGCTGCACATTTCAATTCATGAAGTAGAATGACTTCAACAACAGAATGAAAATCTGCTGAATATCCGAAGCACGTAGCATAATCTCATAATTCATGTGTGCAGAATCAGTGACTAATTGAACAGTTTTTCGACAATTATTCTCTAAGGTAGGGTTGTAAAGATATGTGAGCTTAAAGGCAATAGATATCACATGGTTCATTATTGGTTTTATTTATGTTCGAATCACATCTACAGTCTGTGTGTTTGCCTGTTTATCATTTGAATAATCTGTACTGACTAAGTGTTTAAGGACATGCCGTATATATTGAGCAGAAAGACACGTATTTCGAATGAATGTCACTACCAATGTCTCTCCCTGTTCCTCCATTCTCTCTCAGCTCGCGTTGCTGTGGTAAGAAGTATATACTTATGTACGTAGAAATGCTTATATATATA
>NC_068999.1:14634557-14635473 GCF_001194135.2 Octopus bimaculoides | reverse complement strand
ATCACGTGACTGATTAATATTCGAAGCGGCAACTTCTTGGAACCGTTCCCGCCAGAACGCAAACTGACCAATCACGGCCCCTAATAAGGTCACGTGATAGAGTATTTTTCTGAAGCCTTCGGGAGCCGATAATTCGCTATAAATAGATCAACTCATACCCAGAAAAAGGTCTCGGTTCAGTTTCTTTTTGACATCTATTCCGTGTACCACACGACAGCAGCAGCAACGGCAGCCAGCGACACATCAGCAGCTTCGTCCAACGATGACCACCAACAACGCCGCCACATCAGCAACATGAGTCTACGACTACTAACCAGCATCATCGTCATGACCAACACGATTCTACGATTACTATTAACCAGCATCAATCTCCACCAGCGTCTACACGACTTACTATGTACACGAAACTAAACCACCGCGGCACATCTCTCTCTTCGATTCTGTTAGGTGACTTAGCTTCACCACGATAATAAACAGACAAGAGATCTCAGCCAGCGACGAACATCTGTATAACAAGAGTCACGGCCCGGCATGGAAGCCACCCAATCACAACTAGTGATCAGCCCTGCCACACACAGCCTCAACTCCTTTCACATACAGACTCATACTAATGTGTACTCAAGAACTGGTATAAATGCTCACGTGTTACTGACTCTTTCTATCTGCTGTAATATCTCACATACACATACATGTATCACTCACATACATACTTTTCTTTGTACGACGGCCTGTCTTTAATTATGTTGTTATATGTCGCATTCAAACTCTCACACAGACATACACTTTAATGCCACAATAAATATTTCTGTTATTCATTTGATACGGTCGCCTTCTATCGTCTCTTCATTACTGGTATTTACGAATTTACTAATGTTATCGTAGTATAACATATTTGTATATCATCATTGATATATTA
>NC_068999.1:14632030-14634278 GCF_001194135.2 Octopus bimaculoides | reverse complement strand
TATATATATACGGTGTGCGATGGATAAATTGTCGCCATTTGATATTATATTTTTGATTTCACGTATGCGCATTGATTGTTTTTGATTTTGTCGACAACAGGGTGATAGGTTCAGTTGGCCACTGTCTGTAAGAAAAACACCAAATGCCAAAAATTTGGAAACGAGAAGCTGTGCTGTTTGGCATTCGCGCTGGAAGCTCCAGTAGAAGCTATTCAGAGTGCCTGGTTGTCAATCGGAGGAGAGTGGAGACAATTCCAAAGTTATTAGAAAGGTACGACAACTTGGAAAACTAACTCTGATTATTGTGATAAGAAAGTAACTACTTAATATGTTGCTCCCAATCATTGAGATCCATCACCAGGGATATGGGAGTGTCTCAGTTTCTTATCAGGCAGGTGGTGCATGAAGACATTCGGAATTCCTCATACAAGATGAAAAAGGGCCAATATTTGATCCAACGCATCAAGAACAAAAAGAAACACCACGCCTCAAAGATTTAGATCAAATTCTAGCGTCTCCTTCAACTGAAAATGCATTGGTTTTTCTCAGACGTGAAAAAATTCTGCTAGGATCACATGATTGAAATTTGGCTTGTCGTGTCCCCAAAACATGTACTGAGTGATAGCAATCAAACATCCAGTCAACATCATAGTGGTTGGAGTAATTACTAGTGTTGGTGACATTGTGTCTCTATTGATCCTGCTACACAGCCTGATATTCATCATAGAGTCCTACATGAAGTAGCTGGAGGTAGTAGTGCTGCCGTGAGTCAAGGGAGTGGCTACCGGAAGACCATATGCCTGGCAACAGGAGTCTGCACCATGTCACATGCGACTGCGTCACCCCTAACATCTAGCCACGTAAATCCCCAGACTGTAATCCTCTTGATTATGATGCGTGGAGCGTAGTTGAGCGAGTGACCAACACAATTCTTTGTAAAATAAAAGATGAACTGAAGACAAGGATTATGGCAGCATTTATCAAGTGAAACAAAGAGATTTTCAAAGAGATTGTCATAGTCATCCACAGTAGAAGCCGGTGGTGAATTTATTAAATATATATAAGATATTTTTACGTAATTTTGGTAAATATATGACATGTTAGTGTTACGTTAATTTTTGCTTGATTCATACAGCAATTTATTCACAGAACTCTCTATATACGACTTCGTTGACAAACAAAAACTGCAGTCAAAACATTTATTGGGAGTTACATGTATGGATCAAAACAATTTCATTAAGATTCGGTGGTACTCCGAGAATTTCAAGCGTGATGTTCGTTTATAATCATTTTGAATTTTAATTTGAAAGTGTGGGTGTGCAAAATTATTTCGAAAACATATAATCACTACGTTTGTTTCTCTCTATCCATTTATCCTTCTCACTATCTACATGTAATTCTGTGTGCTCTTGTGCGTGTGTGTATGTGCGTGTGTGTTTGTGTAGTTTTGTGTGTGCGTGAGAGTGTCGTTGTGTGTGTGTGTTGGGGGGGGGGGGGTCATGTATTGATACATACAATCATTACATCAGTAGCCAAAAACGTTGAAATATATGCGTATACACGAATCGAAATTATATATATATATTAGTTCTTGTTTTTTTTATTTTTTGTATTATTTATGTATTAGCGATCTAAACTTCAAGGTATTAAAACAAGAATATGAGATATAAGACAGACAAGTGAAATGATGGTAAATTTTATTGGAAACACAACAAGTGAAGCGTTCAGTATTGTAATTAGAATCATTGAATGCCAAGACAGTGATCTATTTCGTTCTTTCCAGTGGCTCGTTTTCAGCAAAATTGCCAGAAGTCAAGAGAAATAATTGTATACATATATATTATTCTTTGTGTGAATGATTTTTAGCGTGTTTCATATAATTCACCAAACAATTATATTGCTATATTTATATAGATATTAGTGCAACGAGATAGATAGATAGAGAGATACACACACACACACACACATACACACACACAAACACACACACACACATACATACACACGCACACACACACACACATATATATATATATATATATATATATATACATATATATAATTACATACATTCATAGATGAATGCATACATATGCATATATATCTATAAACACACACACATATATATAAATATACATATATGCACATGCATACAAACATATATACATATATGGATATGTAAATTTATATGCATATATATTATATTTATATATTTACATATATACAGAGGTGTAGACATATATATATG
>NC_068999.1:14629527-14631356 GCF_001194135.2 Octopus bimaculoides | reverse complement strand
TCTATCTATCTATCTATATATCTATCTATATATCTATATATCTATCTATCTATCTGCATGAAATCCAAGATAGTTTAAGAAATATAGAAGTCCAAGAACACATAAAGAGAACTAAATAATTGATGAAAATGCAGTAAAGAAAATTCTCAATTTGGAACATCCCAGAACCGAATGGGTTCCAAGCTTATTGGATGAAGACACAAAGAGGGCTCCTTGAAAAGATAGCAGAGCAGCTAGATGTGCATTTGCAGGAAAGCGCAGTACCCAGCTGGATGTCAAAGGGAAATACATTATGTACCAAAGATCTTGAAAAGGGAATGCTGCATCCAACTTAAGCGCAATAACATACCTTCCGCTAATGTGGAATCTAATGTCAGCTGATTTGGCAGATGATGTACATAAAAGCTTGGACAAAAGTCGGCTGCTACCAATTGAACAGAAAGGACGCTGGAAAAGGAGCAGTAGAACGAAGAACCAGCTCTTAGTTAATATTCTAATTATCAGGAACTGCAAGAGAAGACATACAGACCTGAGCATGGCTTGTGTCGACTTTTGCAAAGTCGATACCACACTCCTGGATAATAAGAACAATGGAAATGTATGAAGTAGCAGAGAATATGAGAAACGTAAAATGGAATAGCATGAAATGATGGAAAACGGAATTGACATTCTGGGAGCAATTACTAGGAGAGGTGAATATCAAGAGAGGAATACTTCAGTGGGACAGTGTGTCCACACTGATATTCATGCTAGGAAATATTCGTGAGTGAAATACTACAGAAAAGAAAATTGGGGCATGATCTAGAAAGTGGTAAAGGAAAACTAAACCACTTGCTATTCATGGGTGACTTGAAGCTATTAACAAAAACAGAGGCAGAACTGGTCAGCCTAGTCCAATGATATTAAGATGGAGTTTGAACAGTCAAATTGTGCTACGACATTGATGAGTTAAAGAAAGCTTGCCAGGACAGAAAGCATATATATGCCAAGTGGTTAAATCATGATGGCAATTGAACCTCAATCCAGTTATAACTATCTGGGAATACTTGACCATGCACACACTTGATGGTCAACTTTATGAATGTGTGTCTCCGCTGTGTCGAATCTTCAATAGAGTGGATGAAATCATTGCCCATATTACGAACAAATGTCCTAGTCTTGCCCCAAACGACTACAAGTTGTGACGACACAACCAACGCAAAGTACTATATTGGAAACTTTGCAAAATGTGAAGGCTAGACAGAGGCAAGAGTCGAACAGTAGCAAAATCCTCTGAGATTCCCTCATCCAATCAGGTATTAGAGCATAACAGAGCGGTCCTAGATGGAAAAGGTACAACCTCATGAACTATATAGTTGATGTTGCATGTCACGTTCACCTACGAATAGTCAAGAAGGAAGACAAAAATATAGATAGATATAATCCTCTTAAGTACAATATAGCGCGGCTATGGAAACATAAGCAAGTAAAGATAGTGCCAATTTTTGTTAGATCCTTCGGAAAAATATTAGAAGGCATCAAGTGGAATACAAAGAAAATTAGAAACGTGTACCCAGTAGAACTGTTACAAAAGCTTTGCCTAAGTCCTAGATAGCAGAAAAGAACAAGTACGCTGCAGGTAGTAAGCCCTCTACGCATGGAAGAATCCAGGAGCTTCAACAAGACCTGTGATAAAGAGAAAATAATAACAGTAATAATAATAATAATAATAATAATAATAATAATAATAATAATAATAATAATAATAATAATAATAATAATAATGTATACGTACATCTGTTATATGTTATCTCACTATCTCTGTCTGTCTTTCTCATCTCTCTCTTTCT
>NC_068999.1:14623005-14629433 GCF_001194135.2 Octopus bimaculoides | reverse complement strand
ATATATATATATATAAGATACATTCATAGATATGTAGATAATCATATAGATAGATATGAACATATACACAAACATATATATGCTATTAAATACTAATGTTCTTATTCCATCCACAGAATTTGAGCAACATCTATAGTGATGACATATACGTTGCTGGAATGAAATGTGGATATGTACATTAATGCACACGTACCTATACATACACACTCATACGTACATTTCATTTTGCTGTATGATCTAGCATTCAGGAACACGCACGTATACACAAAATCACACACACACACAAGCACACTATATGCATAAACTCGTATACATTTCTTCACAAATATATACATGCCTACATGCAATTAAATATTGTTGTGGAAGACTATATTATTTTGTACGGCGTGAGACGACAGATAATTATGTTGTTGCATAGAGAAGTCTTCCTAGTTGAGAATAGTCATTTTCGCGAAAGAAAACCTAACGTATATCAATGTTGTATCACTTACAGAATCAGAAAATCCACTTGGTAACAATTTTTTGATGGCGAAAATGTTTTCCCAAACACATCCACACACTTAATCTTTTATTTTTCACTTGCAATAGATGGGAACTGACAAGTTCTTCATTCTTGGCACTGTATATAATTATTACTCTATTAATTCAACTGAGATCTGATGGACAGTTGGCTATCTACACTGCTTCGATTTTCCTTGCCAAATTCGGTCCTCAACCTCTTATCAATATATTGGTTTATGTCTTTCTCTACATCAGTTTCTCTGTGAAAACACAGAGACATACGCATATACACATATACATAACATATGGCTGTTCGTACATAGTTGTACATATAGAAACACTCGCACAGTCACATATTTACACATACACGGATATACATACGCGTGCGCTCTCATATGTAGATTATAATTTGCAGAATAATATTAGACGTAGACAGAACCTAGATAGAATGGACATAGTGAAATCAGAAAGACGAACATTAGATATATTTGGGAATGTATTCCAACACTATGCCATTCTCATCAGGTCCAGATGCTGTTATTCTTGACACTTTACAAAACTCACCTGACAGTACAATTAACATTGTTTTTATAACTTAGTCGGAACCGCTGAACATAGCAATGTCCATCTACTCTTTCCCAACTCCCATAAAATTACCGATGTACTAGAATAAATTTGTCTCAGTGTCACACCATACTCCTGCCTAACAACAAGCTGCATTATATCACAGCATTTCCTGCATTTACTATTACCCTTTTCGATTTAAAGAGTTGGCTACGCTCATGCCAATCATACTCTGATATTTCTATAAGACATGTCCATTCTTTTCAAAACACATTTAGACTGTCCAAAGCCACATGGTGGAAAATCAATAATCTTAACCACGCATGGAAATCTGAATTAACATACATACTTGTCATTACTTTTATATCATGATCTGCGTTGGTTGTGATATTTCATGTAAAGTAACAATTCCGAGAGAATGCGACCTCTATGTTTTACACTTTTGATGTTGGAAGTGTGACCAGTGATATCTAAAGCTTTATGGCAAACATTTACTCACAATGTTTACATTTCATTCTCTATACCTTTATACGGCCTTCACATTAATTATGATTTCAACTTTTGGCACAAGAACGGTATTTTTGTGGAAGGGGATAAGCTGGTTCTTATGCTATCGACCCTGATAGATGCAAGGCAAAGTCGACCCCGGTGTCATATTTACTCAGAATGTAAGTCAGACGAAATACTTCTAAGCATTTTTGACCGGCGTGCTAACAATGCTGCTAGCTCGCAGCATTCTGCCGATTAAATAGTCCATTCTATTAAAGGCACAGGGCCTGAAATTTTGGGGAGGGTTCTGGTCGATTACATCAACTTCAGTATTTCACTGGTACTTCTGACTATTCTATGATAACAGGTTTTTTGTCATTGCTCCAAAGCAACAAATCAAAATTAAATACGTTGTCAGATAACATATATCTATAAATGATGACGCTACAAGAGCTCGATTTTGAGAATATATTTTAAATCAAATGTAATTTATATAGACAATTCGGTAACTGACAATATATTATCCTATGTGTTCATATATATCCAAGAGTATAGGATGCCATTTCAAAAACGGTATTTGTTTGTGCATGAAGATGATCCACTCATAGCGGAGATGACACGTCCTTGGAGAAAATACCATTTAGTTTACAGGCGAGAATTCAATGAACCGTGAAGAAGACTTTCGGACACTATCGTCTCCACAGCGTATTCATTCCACTATGCTACACTGAGAGAAGATGGTAGAAATCACCCATCAAACTATCCAAAATCATGCAATTGTTCCCTATATGATTCAAATTATTGTGACACAAGTATAGTATATACCAGCAATTTATATAATGACTTACATGTTTGTACTTTATTCTGTTCGTTTATTCCAACAGATGTTCTAATACAAATATGTACAATGCGTCCTGCCAAATCGAACGTATTGATGCTATCACGCTATATTGCTCATGCAAACGCCCTGATTGAGTTTTCCTTTTGTTTTTCATGGATCGATAAATCGAAATGCCGTTAATATACTGAGGTCAAATCAATAGACCACGACCCGCACTTTTTTCTTAATAAAACACGGTTTGCGAATAATAAAGAAAATAAGAACAAAATATAAGCGGAAAATCAATATTTTTCTCAGTGTTTCATAACGTTGAGACAGAAAACAGTGCTAAACTCAACAGTCGTCTCTTAATTTATCATCTGTTCTTTAACTGAATGAACAGGAAACTCTGGTTATTCATTTTCACAATTTCTTTTACTATTTATTGTAGAAGTCTTGTGTCATTTACCATCTAATTCGCACACATGAAGACATTAAGAGTCGCACGCATATGCAAATAAACACACACATTTGCACATTCGCATAGCCCATATGTGTGTGTGTGTGCGTGTATGTGTTTATGTGTGTATATATTTGTGCACGTGTGCGTGTGTGTCTTGGTGTGTGTGTAAATAGATAAATAGGGTATATATGTGTATATATATGTGTGTGTGTGTATGAATATATATATATATACATATATATATATATATATATATATATATATATATATATATATATATGTATATATATATATATATGTGTGTGTGTGTGTGTATGTGTATTTAAGTGTGTGCGTGTGTTTGTGTGTGTGTGTACATATATACATACACACAGAGACACATACACACACGTACCTACCGATTCTTATCCTTATACAGAATTTTATAATAGGATTGCTTCCCTTTTAAGTATCCATACTCCCTCTTCCTGTATCACTAATCCCATTAAATATAAACGTAATCTCTATTATTTTCCAATTTTACTCAGCAATAAATTTTAACTGTCAAGTTTCTGAACAATATATTAACTTATTGTTCTACTTTCTTTGTTTTAAAAATGATTTTTGATTTTTTTTTGTTTTTTTTTCTGTTACATTCTCGTATTCGTATATGTTTTTATCTTCATTTTCTATATTTTCATTATATATTTTTTAGTGTTTTTTGTTTTTTACTATTTCTTACTTTTGAAATTCTGAATTGGTATTTTTTTCCTCCGTTGCCAGTTTATTTACCGATATCCTTTCTGTTTTGTTTTCAATATTTTTTGCTCTTTTCTTATTTTCTTTTTCACTTCATCTACTTCAACCAGTTTTACACCATTTTTCTGTCCTTTTATTGTAGTTTCAGTTCATTTAATTTTTTCTAAATGTACTGTTAATTATTTATTTTTCACCGTATTTTCTTATATGTACTCTACATCAATATATACGAGTACTACTTCTTCACCAAACGCAACACTTATCACTACAACTAACGCCAGCAACACCATCATGACTACTACTACTACTACTACTACTACTACTACTACTACTATCACCACCACCACCACCACGAACGCCACCACCACGAACACTACCACCACGAACACTACCACTATTATTTTCTTTATTGGCCACAAAATGAAAGGGACAAAGGGAGGCTAGGCAAAAATACTTTAACACAATAACAATGAAAACAAAATGTACGAAAGAGCGGTGATTTTGACCGTGGGGCAACCAAGGAAGCCTATACATTGTGGTCACTATGTCCGCCAATGTCATTTGAGGTGGAAACTCACTCCGCATCATCCGATCCGGCCTTGGCGTATGTTCAGACTTGGCCAATTCACATGGTTCGTCCTCACCATATTCACCCAGTTTTAAACAAATATACTGGGCCAAGCACTTACCTCTCTTCCCTCAGCTTCCTTTTCATTTTTAACTTGAAAAAGTCGTCGAGAGCATGAGCAAAGAAAAAAGTATATGTCTTAACTTATTTCAACCTCGTCTACCACACAACCCCTTTCATCATGGCCACCATACAGAGAAAAGTATCTTCCCTTAACGGTCAGAAGAAGGCTGCGGGGCAACCAACAGTATGAATTTTGTTCATAAACAGAAACGTCCTGCACGCCTCAACACTTGTTCCAAATGCTCCAAAAGACTGCAATGCCGGTACACTGATCAATTGCTTTCAGATGCGTGTATTCACCCTGTGTACATCTCACATATGTCCGTAAGACAGAAATTTGTGTCCATAGAGTTTGTCTAGAAAACTACGATTCTCCGCCGCCACCCTACCACTGCAAGTCCAACAAATTTTGGGAAATGTCCATGAGTCTTGGTCCAAATATTTCTCGGGAAATTACAAGACGATTCAACTCTTGGCCGTCACTAATTCCGTATGGAATTGCAGTGTGGAAATTCTAAATACCTCAGTTGCAGACTGGCAGAAGACAGTCTACGTTTGGTCACACTAACAAGCGGCAAGCACATCTTTTCTGTGTACACATAAACCGGGACCCTGGTTCTCTCCATGAGACACACTGCAGAAAATCCTGTCTAAAATATAGCGAGATCTCCGATACTATTATAAGGAATTCGGAGGCCTACTCGAACCTTCTGCATCCAATTTCATGCAAGATGTATCTCGAAGCCTCCAGTTTCCGTACCAATGCCTGGGGAGCCAGCACATGCAAAAGAAACAAGATTTGACATACTTGACGGACCGAACGTTCGTTAATACATGATTCCGACGTGCAGGTATTCACTTTGACCACCGCCGATCAGATGTCGCTGTACATCGCAGCGATCCAACCACTGAAGAGGGGGACCAAAAACTGCCATCGGGAGGACAGCTTTGGTAGTCGATTCTATGAAAAGCATTTCGTTCACCCAAGCTGATCAGGGACCTATCCATGCCATGTTTCTTACCTACTCTCTCTAAGATGTAAGAGATGAGGCGGAGTTTATCGTGTTTAGATGAGTTTGGAATGACACATGTCTGTGCATCATGAATAGCTCGCTATCCCAGCCTCTGGAAGAAGATTCATGCATCGGGAAAAATGAGTGTGGCTCCCATTATCTGGGTCTCTGCCTATGGATCCTATCTAATGTTGACCGTAGAGATCACAATTTTTTTGTCCCTCCCCCTCAACATCGCTTGACAACAGATGCTGGTGTGTTTACGACCCGTAAACTAGCTGTTCGGCAAAAAAATCGATAGAATAAATACTAGGCTTACAAAAAAATAAGTCCTGGGGTCGATTTGCAGCAACTGTGATAATAAATACTTTTATTGGTTTCACGTTTACTGATACTATCATTGCTGCTGCTGCTGCTTCAGTTGTTACTTCTCCACCTCCTTTGTGTTTTGCTCGCCCTACAACCCTAACCCTAACCCTAACCCTAACCCTAACCCTTATTCCACTACTAATGCTGCTGATGCTGCTTCTTCTTCTTCCAATCTCCCTAAAATTCCGTATGTTACTTAAGCTTTTTTTGTTTTCTTTTGTTCCTTTTCCATTCGCCATTTTCATTTATTTTCAACTTCATACAAGTTATAACAATGTGTTGAAGTGACAAGAACTTCAGGTTTCTAAACCATATATATTTTTATAACTTATATTATTCATTTCGAAATCCTATTTTCATTCCTGCATTTCACTTTGAAATATTAGCGAATGTGCATTGGGAAATATATCTCTCTTGTCACCCATGGCACTTATACGTTTCATACTTTTGTTTTTAACTTTGATTTATGCCAGATCAACTCTTATCGAGTATAATACGTTTTGAGAAATTTTCAGACATTAAACTTATTGTTATTTTTTTGGCAGGACTTGTCTAACATGTCATTTTAGGTCAATAGGGTGAAGATTTCCTAGCTAATTTTAAGTGGCTGCTCGAGTGAGTAGGCTCTCATTCGCTGTTTTAATAATGTTTCCGTCATTTAGATGACTTAATTCATTGAATATATTTAGTAAATTGTTAACGTAAAAACACCAAAGCAACAAGAAATACTTTAACAGATATATATACACACACATATATATATATATATATATATATATA
>NC_068999.1:14616699-14622821 GCF_001194135.2 Octopus bimaculoides | reverse complement strand
ATATCACGCAGCATAAATCACTTCTTTCGTTCTTCTACAAAATTTATTTACATATCCCATTTGGGCTTTGTTATTTGCCTCTCTTAGTAAATAAATTTTGTTGCGATAGAGCAAAGCCATAATTAAAACATTGACTCCAGGTAATGCACACAAAGACAAATTTCTGCAATGATGTTATTCTCTTCGTAGACACATTTTCTATACGAAAGATTTTCAAACGTGATAACATTTCACAAACAATATAAATGTAGCATATAGACAACACGGAGGTTATTCGTATTCCACCGATAAGATATTGATCACATTTAACTATAGAAAATCATCAACCAATCAATACATGCTTCCTATTGTTGAATGCTTGAACAACTGCCTAAAAGAAGAAGAAAAAAATAGACTGAGGTCATGGATGATGTAATTCTTTGAATGAGAGAAGGACTGTAGATCGTAAATAGAATAATTTGTTTGTAACACACAACAATGTGTAATCAGTAACAAGACCATCAGATTGTATGGGGAAAAATATTAAATTTTATAGAGTATCAAATAGATCTCCTTATTTTATATTATATCATCTACTTAATGTCTTCCAGAAAATAAAAGAAAAAACTGATATACTCCAGTTCTCAAATTGATCAGTAAAATCCTTTGAAGGCATTTTATTTCGAGTTACCAAGAAAATATTTAAAGCTTAAAATTCGTGCAAAGAAATTGGAACCACTTCTCACGCAAACGTATTCTGGTGTCTTCCACGAGTATGAGTATTGTTTAGTCATTTCCGAGACGCAGTTAATATTCATTCCAATAAGTCCTTGATACTCTAACTTGTGGAGCTGCTTTGAGCACTGTTTAATTTTTATCAGAGCATTTGCACAAGTATTTCGGATACGTGTCAGCTTGTTCTCTTCCTAGAATTGCTGGTGCGTTCCAAACATATGCATTATTTTTCAAATCTTTCATGATTTATTTTAAATATTATTGGCTTGTTATTTTATTTGTTCCTGTAGTTTTCTATTCTATTTATTGCTGTTTGGTAGTATTGCATTGTCATTGATTTAATATTATTATTACCTCCACCTTAGCGAAGGTGGGGATATATTCAGTCGCGTTTGTTTGTTTGTTTGAGTGCGGACAAGATATCTCAATATCCACTGGATGGATTCACATGAAACTTTCAAGGACGTTTGGCCTCGTGACTAGCACGAACTGATTAGATTTTGGAATCGATCTGCTGTCAGGCAAGAGTTCTGGATTATTGGATATATTTGCTTTACTTTACATGAAGTAATGCGTTGACTTTCAAATTTTTCTCTGATCATTTGCCTTCAAAGCACGTTCATGGTTTCCGTGTAAGTTATGGCAGCGTTACTGTTTGCAAAGTTTAATTTTCGTTTCTCTATTATTAATTTTACTCATGTCACTATCTATACCGATGGATACATATTGAAAGTACATAAATACACGGCAGCAAAGCCGTTCAGAAATTAAATGACTTTAACATGTTCAGTAACAATAATAATTTTAATTTATCCATGACAATTTTTAGCTTTACCAATTTTGAATATATCGATCCTGCTTAATACCTATTATCTACTTGATAATTGCATTTCTAGCTCTGCCTTGAAGAGGTATCATGCAGATTATTATTATTATTATTATTATTATTATTATTATTATTATTATTATTAATATTATTATTATCATTATTTTTATTATTATTATTATTGGTGTTGTTGTTGTTGTCGTTGTCGTTGTCGTCGTCGTCGTTGTTGTTGTTGTTATTATTATTATTATTAACTTTGTTGTTATCATTACTGCTATCAATTTAATTATTATTAAGGCGACGAACTGATAGAATCTTTAACGTGAAAGACAAAATGATTAATGGCGTTCCGGCACTCTTCGTGTTCTGAGTTCAACTTTCGTCGTTTTCGATTTACCTTTCATTCTTTCTAGCTCGGAGCAATAGATTCAATGTAATCGACTCAAACCTCTTCAAACAATTTCCGGCCTTGTGCAAAATACGTAACCATTATTATCATCATCATTATTATTATTATTATTATTATTATTATTATTATTATTATTATTATTATTATTATTATTTTCATCATTATTATTTTCATCATTGTCATTCATTGTACGCGCTGTTATAAGTTGCAGACGCTAAAAGCATTTCTCCGATAATTAGCAATGACTTTCAAGTTGAACGCAGGTATTAATTTTCATTTTGAATATTATTTGAACTAGGGTTATTACTGGAAATTTTAGAATGTCTGCAGTCTACAGGGGTTAGACAGCAAGGTTGGTTTTGTTAAAACTTCCATTTTATTTTCTGTCTAACTCTAGCGCAAAAATGGCTTCTTTTTCCGATCAACTCTCAAGTGAGTTTACATTGAACGAACCAAAGCAGCTAGCGCAAAAAATGTTAATAAAATATTAAGATTTAAAATATTAAAGAAAGAAAAGACAGCCAACAAATGTGATGATTTTTCCATAACAAAAAAAGAATGCAGTATAACAGACAAAATATTTCACAGCTATGTCGACGTGAAAACCTATGACAACAATTATAGATATCCAAATACAAATTTAAGCGTGATATTTCTTGAATATAAAGAAGTGCAAGCGTTCAAATCTTCCTTCCTAAAACAAAAAAAATATCACCAGGGAACATATTGATAAAGGAAATAACATGTAGGCGCAGGAGTGGCTGTGTGGCAAGTAGCTTACTTACCAACCACATGGTTCCGGGTTCAGTCCCACTGCGTGACACCTTGCTCAAGTGTCTTCTACTATAGCATCGGGCCGACCAAAGCCTTGTGAGTGGATTTGGTAGACGGAAACTGAAAGACACCGTCGTACATGTGTATATATATGTGTGTATCTGTTGTATATGTTTGTGTGTTTGTGTTTGCCCTCCCCCAACATCGCTTGACAACCGATGGTGGTGTGTTTACGTCCCTGTCACCTAGCGAAAGATAGAATAAGTACTACGATTACAAAGAATAAATCTTGGGATCGATGTGCTCGACTAAAGGCGGTGCTCCAGTATGGCTGTAGTCAAATGACTGAAACAAGTACAGAAATAAAAGAGAAAAGAGAGAAAGAGAGGGAGATAGAGATAGAGAGAGAGAGAATAAAGAGTAGCACATCTTGTACAATTTAAAGCTGTAGAATACGTCCAAAAGTTGTGTGACAAAGTTAAGTTACCAAATCCCACGTAGGTTTTACTTGTTCCATCTCGGGAGGGTTCCTTCGTATTTTTGAACTATTAGTTTACTTCTGTAAACTCACATATATATGTCAATCTACCTAGTTGTCTATAATAATTTAACAGCGTAGAGCGTGATTGGCTTCACGCCAAGATATGTTATCATGTGCTATGTTTATGACAATAAAGTCTGTGAATTCGCAGGAACATCAATGTGTCATACACAATTATTTGTAGAATTTATTCAGAGCATCTAAAACCTAATTGGATTTGTCCCTCCGCTTTCCACAGTATATGACATAATCCTAATGTTTGGCTATCTCTCTATATCAGATACAATAGGAAAATCATCCTAGATGTATTTACTTCACTCACGTCGTCTTTCATCGTTTTGGTATCTGCGCTATTAATAAGTTTCAAGTGAAGAAATGTATTTAATGTGATCTTGAGTAACTATATAAGAAATCTATTGTTTCTAGCATTTTTGTTGCTGTAATTATCATATCACTAGGATGCTACACTGGATGAATCGATACAGCAACGGGGAAGATGCCTTACAAATGTGAACAGCTCTTCAGTATCGATATCAAAGCTCGTCAAAGTTAGCAGCAGCATTCATTATTTTGGGGTGTATAAATTTATACACTAGTCCATTGATGGATCATCGTAGTCGATTACGATTATCCCATCAATGAACTTCTCATTTCCTAATATTATGTCTACTTTTGAAACAAATATTACCTGCTATATTAGTGTCATATGTTAGCTGTTTCCAGAAGTACATGAAGAAAAAGACATGCCATATTTATTGCAATATTTTCCTTCTGTGGTAAAAACACGCCTAGACTAACTTAGCAAGGAATCTTCCATAAAATATAACAAAATGAAAGTACTGAGACCGTTTTATTAGAATTATCCAGTCGAATTTTCCTTACCGTGCGATTATATCTTAAACAATCAAGTTTCAGCATCGTCATATTATCAGTGACGATATCGGTTGGTGATATGTGTAGCTGACTTAAATCACTGTGAGTGTAACACAGTTACTTCCGGTATATATACGTACATTGTCGGCGAAAAGTAACCAGACAGTAAATCAAAATTCCATAAATACTATCTGCAAATTTGTATTGCCACGAATGGAAAAACGTGTCGCCAAGAAGGATTTCAATTTGAACAATTTTCATGATGTTTCATATTTAGATTCTTATATTAAATTCATTCAGTTGTAAAACATAAATCTTGGAATTAAATGGTTTTGATATATTGTTACGTGACTCTTGGCCAACCCTGTATATATTTCCTTCGTCATTTCAAATCTTACGTAATGTATGTATTCACTATTTTTCTACCTCTTAAATACATTATAAACAGTAACTACTGCATTTGTTTAGTCTACTAATCTACTAAATCAATAATACTAATTTTGATCATTAGTATTGAAAAACATAGTAAATAAGACTGAGACAAAATAAGGAAAGGAAGCTATCGACAGTCAAACAATTTGTGATATAGAGAATGTGGACTTAATGTAAAGAAAGGACGCATGAATTCGGCTGCCATCAACAGATTTTTCACCGCCATCGCAAATTTTCAGTATCAGGTATCTAGACAGTTAAACATATAACAATTTGTCATATAAAATTTAGACGCATTTCCAATCGTGTATAGAAGTGACTCTAAAATTTATTACAAGGAATAATATTTAATGGAAGGAAGTAAAGATTATCTTTTCAAATGGGTTTCGAATTAGCAATGCGGATATGACTTAACACTTAGTGTTAGTTTCTGGGCAAATAACTTGAAATATTATTGTCACGCTTTTGTACCAACTACAAAAAATATAGCATATCGCAATGCATGAATAAACATTATTTAAAGAGATTTCTGATAGAAATAAGAGCTTAGAATTTGAAATTTTAGGTTCTATAAGGTCAGATTGGCAGTCATTAGGTAGACCATTCATGTGTAACTTCCAGCTACTAATGTGTAAGATTTTTGAATACCATTGTAATAAAATTATGAAAAATCTAAGCAATGAAAATATAAATTTTAAACTAAAAACAACTTATTTTAAAGAAGTTGAATGATCCTTTACGGAAGTTAGTTGAGAAACAGAAACAACGAAACGTGATTATGGTTGGCTAATGAAGAGACACAGAAAGGAAGTCAGATAACAACTAATAAATTAGAAGAAAATTAAACTCTAAATAGATAAAATTAAATTATATAAGACTGCAAAAATATTAATGAGAAAGCAGAGGTTGGAAAACAGAAAAAAGTTAAACTCTAATTGAAAACAAAATGCAGATTATATCCTCGAAGAAAAGTAGAAACAGAGAAGGCCGGTTTATATGGCTCTCTCTGTTTGCCTGTATGCCTCTATGAATGTGTGTGTGTCTGTGCATGTGTTGGGTTGATATAAGATAACAATTTGTTTCTCAACAACATGATTCCTTTTTCAACCTAAATGCGTGGCTACTTGGGCAAATATATTTTCCTATAGCCACGGGCCGAACAAAGTCTTCGGAGTGGATTTGATAGAGAAAACTGAAAGAAACACACACACGCACCCCACACACATACACATGCACACACACACACATATAATTCACAGAGGAGATCCAGAGATTTTCAGTATACAAGATACATTAGCACTGAAATGATCCAAACTTAAGACTCCGACGACTTTACAGGAGATGAATTCCGCGAGGTAAATGGATGGCTATAATTAAGAGGGATCGAGTTGAGCAAAAGTGGAGGCAATTATGTGGATAAACAAATTGAATATATTAACTATAACGGATTGTGCATGAAATACGAACAGAGTATATATGTATACTTCCAAGAGAAGAAAAAGCAAAGAGTAGAGACTTTCAGCTGATGAATATTTAAGCATATATGTATATAT
>NC_068999.1:14611540-14615390 GCF_001194135.2 Octopus bimaculoides | reverse complement strand
TATATATAATAGCGACCGTGACAGCATTAATACTGAGAAGTAACATCTGTCTCCACCTAAACGTAGTTATTCTATTAGAAAAAATATTATACTGTAGTGGATGCCACGATAAAAGTTCCATAGAATCTTTTTGAGCAAAAAGGAACGCATGTTTATGTCACTAGTAGGGATGCTAATGCCTACTACATGAGGCTTCGATCAATCTTGAGTATGTAATGGGAACATTATGTAATCAACAGCAATGTCTTGCAAAGAGCCAACTGTGAAAGTATTGAATCGTCGATCGTGTAACATCTTCGATGGTCTGGGTAGGTATCAAGTATGCAACCGTCAAGATTCCTACCCCAAGTCTTGTCCAGTGAGCTCACCTCAGGAAAAAGGCTACCAGGTTGCCTTCTTCGAAGATACAAAGACCAGCTTAAAGCAACACTGAAATCCCTTGGAACTGAGCCTAAATCCTTTGAAATGCAAGCCCGTGAACGTAACATAGTGGCGGTGTTCCCTCACCGTAGGTACTAATAGGTTCAAAGCCACCAGAGAAGGAAAGGAAGCAGTCAAAGAACAAGAGAGCAAGTCTTGACAAAATGAACCAAGTTCTCCACCAACGTAACCATGTAGTCAATGCCATCGGTTCTTCAATGCAAGAATTGGTCTGCAGAGTCGTCAATGGCACCACCACGAAGGAAACTTTCAGCTAAGAGGAAAATAAATTCTCAGATACGAGATAAAGCAAACCACGTTTTGCAAACACACACAAAATCACACGCACACACGCACACGCACGTACGCACTCTCGTGCGCAGACACACTCACACTACATCACATACTCTCACACACACACATATAAACATATATTCACATATGCACACACAAACATATGTATATGCGTATGCCAACATATAAATAGAAAAAAAAACATTTCATTTTTGCGTATAATGATTAGTTTGAAAGAGAAGTCAGAGATGAAAACAAGTACGTTGAATAAATAGAATAGCGATGATAGAATAATTAGAAATAGAATTGTATTTTCTTAAGGTTATGTATTTGTTTCTTTTCTTTTGTAATTTGTAATGTTTCGATAACATCTACTTCCGTAGTCCTTTCAATTTTGTTTATTGCTCTCAATTGTGATATTTTATGAATGTTGTTGAATATAAATGTCTTTCCTATGTCTTACCATACGCATCCAGTATTCGTTCGTTCGTCATAGAGAGAGAAGAGACAGAGATAAGCTTACACATTACAACACATATATATCGCTAAAACTTTGAATGATATTTTGAAAAAGGGAGAGGTATTTGTATACTTAAATATAGGTTTACAGCTATGTAATACTTATTATCCGCTTCCTCCATTTCGACCTTGTCCTCCCACACATCATTGTTATTAACACTGTCCTCATTACCTCAACGATGAGATGGAAGATTGTTAGCACACCTGACAACAGCATTCGGCTGCATTTAAACGGCTTTAAGATCATGAGCTCAAACGCCTCAGTGCTCAACTTGCCCTTTCATCATTTTGAAGTCAATGAAATAAGTACCAGCACAATAATGGAGTCAACGTAATCAGATATCTACTCACTAATAACTGGTGTTGTGCCAAATTTCGAAAGAATTATTATGATAACAGTTCGATATAGCTTTAAAGTCCTAACCGAAATCATGAAGTTATCCCTAATTGAAAACCTTAAGGTGTACACAAGTCTTAACCGAGGGCGTTACTTTCTTCGTGGAACAATGCAAATAAGTGTGCCGCCGTTCAAGTGAAAAAGATAGCTAGTTCTAAAAAGAAATATATCCTCATGTACATTCATAATGCATATGAATGCATTCGACTATTTTAATGGTGAAGAACTTAAGTAAAATTTATGAGGTATACTACATTTTAAGTTTTACAATTTCGTTATTTTGGCACTCTGTATATTTGTTTTCTCCTTTTGACATCATTCCAATCTCCACAGAAAAAAATGCAATGCCGCTGTTTTAAGATGCTACACTGTTTGTTCTGGTCAGTTTCTCAACCATTTTCAGTGACGTGCTTTTGTAAGCTGAAGACGCAATGTCAAGCGAAAACGTTGCTTATGATTCTACTAAATGATATCTGGTCGGTTAGTTTGAATATGTCTTTTAGCATGTATACTGAAATTCCAAACGATGGTATCTGTAACATAATGGAAAGCATGTGTTCGTTTATGTTTCCCCAAATTCCCTTCCTGTAGGTGGTTGTATGTGCTTTATTGTTATCAGTAATGTTATTATCATTGATAACGTTGTCGTTGTTTCTTTTGTTGTTTTCGGGCTTGTTGTTGATTTTGCTATAGAAATAGTAACGTAATATATCATTCAAGGAGAGAAATCGCCTCTAGAGATTTGTCACAGCAGAGAATTGTCGAATGCATAGCATCCGCTTGAAAAGAATTTAGAAGAATTACCGCCTGAAATGTTCTCACGTGTCATGCTTCTTGAGAGTTGAAAATATCCCAGATTATTGCTTTATAGAATACACACAGACTGTATGCAAACCTGCTTCGATTGTATGCTTTATATTTACATCGATTCACCAAATATTCAGTAAAGGTAGTATGGACGTTATATGCAGCATTCTGAAAGGCTTGTGTTGGTGCATATGGTCTCCCCAAGTTTCATTATGTGAGAGGTTGTGAGTACATTTTCATCCTGTAAGATATACCACCAATCACCCACAAACAAAACTCACATCGACATATATATTAATAAGAGACGATTGATTAATGCGAATTTTTTACATATTACAATATATTCAAGGCATCATTACCATCTGTTCATTGCTGAATGTGACATATACTACAAACATCAATCGGTAATAGTAGCATATATATATATATATCTACGTGATGATTGAGACAAAAACTAAATTTGATCAAAGTTTTGCTTGTCCACATCTAATACATAGACAGAAATACTATTTTTAGCATTACAAAGACAAAGAAATGCAAATGACAAAAAAAAAAAGAGGAAGAAAAGAAATCATCTAAGAAAAGCAAATAAAGTGAAAAGAGAAAATGAAGAACCATCTTACTCACTGAAACTTCAGCATTTCAACCGGCCATATCTGGCCTAAATAGTTTACCTTTTTTTTTTATTTTACCCTAAGCACTTATTCTAAAAATAAACTATCAAACAGTCAAAATTCGAAAGCTACAAGGTGATGCAGGATTAATTCAAAAACAGTGTAAAACAACAAGCAACATATTTCACGGAATAACATGAATGCTAAATGAATCACGGACACACATGGAAATTTAAGAAAAATAAGAAAATTAATGTATAATATAATCATAAAATGATAGACTTGAATTGTGATGCCGGCTGGCACTAGATTTGCCCGTAAACAGATTTGAATTGTAGTCATTCCTATCGTAGGGCATTCTTACAGACCTGTTGGCGCCGATACGAAAACCCAGCGCTATTCACCAGTGCGTTCGCAGTCGAGCCATGTAGATCTTCGCGCTGAACCGCATACGTTGGCACCCCTACCCATTCTTAGTGTGAGTGTTCTCATGATCCTGCTGTTAGTTGCTGGTGTTCGATACTGCTGTCGACGAAAGCAGTTGACTCCAACTTGCGAAAAGGCGCCGACTTGACTGCGTCATAAAGGCTTACTTCTCAACCACATTGTTGGAAATTCTGCCCCACAGCGTGGTAGCGTGAGCACGTCTCTTGTAATATGGCCTCGAGCCAACCAAACACTTATGATACGATTGAATGGACAGAAACTAAAAGAAGCCTGTCGTATATCTATCTATCTATTTATCTATTAATATACATACATACGTAAACACACACACACACACACACGTATATATATA
>NC_068999.1:14609924-14611320 GCF_001194135.2 Octopus bimaculoides | reverse complement strand
ATATATATATATATATATATATAAATATATATATATATAGGCGTGTGAGTGTGTGTATGTACGTGTACGTATATTTCCCCCTTTACCTAAATGGTTATTTAACCAATGTCTTCGGGCGCAGTACAAGCAAAATGGAGCCTAGTAGTCAAATCTAATGTCTAATGCAAATTAACTGATGACAAGACAATATGTCTTTGTGGTGGTACTTTATATGTGCGTGTACTTAAGTTTGTGTTCGTAAGTATGTGTATACACAGGCATCCATACACACGTACACACACACGTACACACACACACACACACACACATACACTCACACACATATATATATATATATATATATATATATGTTTGTATATGTGTTCATATACATGTAAAAAAGAAAGATTTAACGAGTACTAACGGTGAATGCAACTTTAACTAATATACATCCATTCATACATATATACATGCACACAAACATACACATACACATACACATATATACACACATACATATAGCCATATCGATAGAGAAATACATAAATGTATGTTAATAGATACAAACACACACATGCGCACACGAATACATATATTTCTATACATGAGCGCGACTCCATATATACTTGCATATGTCTATATGTGTTTACCTACGCGTGTTTTTATGTGAATGCCTGTGTAGGCCATTATTCATATAATTTGTTTTAATTTGCTTTTTCTTATTTCCTTTCAATTCGGTTGTATTACACCCTTTGCCGTCGGCAGTAAAGTTCTACGAATGATACCTTAAGAATGTCTGGTTAACGAAACGGTGGCAATATTAATGAAGATAGGAAGAAATTCTCATTTAACACACATATATTTATTTGTTCTTCACTTTATTAGACAAAGCCGTTTCCTTAATTTAGAAATTTCATTACATTTGTACAACATTTTCTTCTATTGTCGCTGTTTAACTCTTTTCCTTTTGCATAATATACATTTACCCTTGCATACACAGTTACATATGTACACATGTACACACAAACACAAAAAGGAAGACACACACATTAAAATATATGCATGATACATATATATTCGTGGAGATGCGTATATATGTACGCGCGTGCACACACACATATGTGTATATGTGTGTGTATTTGTGTGTATATTCAAACAGTCATTGAAGTTGTATACTATATGAATTCAATCAGATTGGATTCGACCAATTAATGTACATGTTATCTAGACGTTAACCATCGAACACTTTGCGTATCAGTCTTTTGAAATTAATGTCACACATGCATGTCTACTGAACACAGTGAAACGTGTACAGTACTGACTTTAACTAATATGCATACACTCACACACACACGATGTTACACACAAACACACACACACACACACACACATACACATACACACACACATATATATA
>NC_068999.1:14606081-14609766 GCF_001194135.2 Octopus bimaculoides | reverse complement strand
ATATATATACACATACGCACATACATATATACTTATATACATACATACATACATACATACATGCATACATACATACATATAAGCGCATACACTCAGTTCACTATAGATATATAACTTTGAATTAGTGGTGTCCTATCTCAATAGAAACAAGAGGACTACACTTGTTAAACTTCGACTCATCAATCTCAATCTTCTCTTTTGAATACTATCCTTTGTGTTTCGACGAACACTTTATAATTATTATCTCAACTCGTTTGACCCTCTTTTAATTAGTGATCTATATACTGTTCCAATGAAAGACAAAGCACGCTGTGCCACACCTTGGAAGAATAATATTTATTGACGTATTTGAATACTGAATTCCATAGTATTGCAATATTTTGAACAATAATATTACGATGGATTTTGCAGAATAGGGAGTGATCCAGGAAAAATGCCGTGCCCTAAGCATCTTGTCATATTGTTCAAATTTTAAGTCACTCAAGAAGAACAAACTTGAAAAAACAAAAAAGGCGAGGACGTAGTACATGTACTGTATTGGCAGACGCTCAGGAAAGGTAAGGAAGACGGCTTAATTTTTCGAGCAAAGCTCTTTTTCAGAAATAGAGGAAAGTCTAAAATAAGGGAAGACGGAGGAAGAAAATCGCCAACGACTCACATGTAGTTACATTTTGAAATGACCGGAAGGGAATAGGTGAAGAAAAAAGCTCTTTCTAAGACAGGACAGTGTAAGAGAGGAAGGTATGTGGGTGTATGTGTGGGTATATGCGTGCGCGCAGGTCTATGTGTGTGTGTGTGTGTGTGTGTGTGTGGGTGTCTGTAATAATAGCACATGTGTGTGCCTATTTGTATGTATGTGTTGTGTGTGTGTGTGTGAGGTTTTGTCTGTATCTATGCCTATGTGTGAGTTAACCTTGTGTCGCTTAATATCATAGGATGAATATATACTAGGAGTAGCTGGCTTTTGTGTAGTGTGTCCCTTCACATGCGCGTAGGAGAATTTGGTGTTTAACTAGTAGTTTGAAGATGTGTGTTTGTGTGGGCTTATATATATATGTACAAATGTAATTCTATATTTTCGAACACGAATTTTCTCTGACGAAAGCACTAAATAAAAAGTTCAAATTTGGAATTGAAGAAGGAACAAGCGAGTTCCTCAAGCTCCTGGTTGCCTTGATCAAGCAAAGTCTACAACGTCTGCTCTCATAAAGTCATGGCACAGGTTGTTTCATGAGTTTACATTTAATTATGTATGGCGTGCTCCCTTCTAGATGTCATTCGTAGAAGGCTAAGAACGTTCCGCTACGCTTCTCTGGGATCCTAAAGAACATTTCGCTTACTCGCACCCTCTGTAGTTCCAACAAAAGTCTGTGTCAGTACCGTTAAGCTGCTGCTGCTGCTGCTGGTGGTGGTGGTGGTGGTATTGTTGCCACTACAATCGCTCCTGCTGCAGATGTTACTGTGCTTCACTTGCTGCTTTTCTTGTCGTAAGCATTGCCGGTGCTTCTATTACTATCGGACGCGCTGTAGTCGCCGTTGTAGCTGCCACCATCACTCCAGCAGCTACTGTGCTGTTAGTTCCTGGCCAGCTGATGTTATCGCTACCGTTGTTTCTGTTATTGCCGGACACACTTTTGCTGTTATCGTTGTTGCTGCTGCCGTTTCTGCCAGGTAGTGTTGGGTACCACCTCGGCCTCTTAGACCATGACCTCGAAATTGCATCAACCTTCCAATGAGCAAGCAAAGTGAAGCCTGTATGGGGATGCTCGCGAAAATATTTTTAACACTGATCGTACAGATGAAAGCGACTCTTAATTTGTGCGTATCAAACACCCGTCTGTATCTACTGGATAGCGGGTGATACTAGGCTACTTCACGCAATTCTATAGTGTTGCATGTGAAGTGGAAAATATATATGACAATAATATGCCGAAGCCTGTCATCTGTAAGCACGCTCAGACGTCCTAACTGTCACGGCCTTACCGAATACATACAAACTCGCGCACACACAGACACACTCAGGCATGCAAACACACACACGCACGTGCACAAACATAAATAAGCCTTGTGTGTTTAAAAGAAGGAGCACTGCTTATGACGACATCTTCCGGCTGAAACTTGTTAGCGGTTGATTTCAAGATTTGCATGTTTAATATTTACCGAAAATACTTGAGAATCAAAATAATTAAAGCGAGTTGATGTTCAAAAAAGGCTGGACTGAAAAAGTTTGATTAGTACACGTTCAGATGCACTTGATGCAAAAAGCTATAGGAAGTGGAGAGAATAGTGGATATCAGGTGCTAAAGTGGAGAAGCTATGGCAGTAACCAGTTCTGAATGACAGAAACTATTATTTTAGCTCATGGAAATGGAATAAATATGGATTGTGATCCACGTGATCGATTTAAGTCTTTGACAAATTTGATGGAAGATGACAACAGTGCAGTTACAGTATACATTAAATTATTAGTTTTGCTTCAGTTATTTCTTTTTGACTAGAAGTATCTTCTGCAGAACACAAAGTGTATGATTTCTCATGTTGAACAATATATTTGAGTGTATATATAACAAATTTCGACAGCATAGACTTGCTGTTTATAATGTTTCAAATCTATTCGTGGTTTCCCGCTACCCCAGCTTGACTAAAATTTCACGAATGTAACTAAAATATTATCTTATTATCAATACTTGTTATATAACGTTATTTTAAGATCGTAATTGTTATTAAGTAGACTGTATATTGGCTGGAATAGTTAATGCAAAGTTTAGGCAATGTGCAACATGATGTTCAGGATTTTGTATCGACTTGCATGGTAATGTTATTTCTCTTTAAATTAATGGTGTGTAATATCTTTCTTCAACAGATCTCTCCCTCTCTGTTAAGTAAATAGAATAAGTGACAAAATATGCATTTATTTGTAATTAATTTTTGAAATATAAATGGAAGCTATGAAAGATTGGCAGAGGAATACAATTGCTTATATCAAAAGCAATACTTTATTACTACTGAATTTTATCAATCCTTAGGGGCAACACTGTCACTTATGAGATTAGACCGCAGAATATATAGGGCCGGAACAAACATGAAGTAAACCTTTGAATTGCATAATAAATAGTTTGCTCTATTTCCTCAGCATAAGGGAAAACTGATTCTTTCAGCTAGCAAATTCAAACATCTGGTATTTTAATGCATTAACTTCCTTCCAGCATTCTGTTAATTGCCATTAGCTGTCAAAGAGGTAACAGAAAATATTAGCTTTAATAGCAGAGTCAATAAATAGATATTGAAGAGTGAATTAGAACAATTTTGAACGAGTGGAGTATATTAGTTTATTTAAGCAGCAATGAAAAAACAAGCGTTGAATTAATTGAGATTAAGTAGAGCGTTAGAATAGAAGGGAGTTGATGCATATGTAGGCAAAATAATCATAGATAAAAATATTGCCACAATCGTTACTGTATCGTATCAAATGGTTTTGGGGGTTTCTTTCGACTCTTTTTTTCATTTTGTATTCAATTTCACTCAATGATATTTATATACATACATACATACATACATACACATGCGCATGCAAATACTATTACCGTTTTTTCGTCAACAAACACTTTGTGAAGAAACGCATATATTGAGTTCTACACGATATCTTTGGTATCGCAATGGTGAAGTTATATATATATATATATAT
>NC_068999.1:14604949-14605748 GCF_001194135.2 Octopus bimaculoides | reverse complement strand
TATATATGCTCGCACGCACCAACACCCACTCACGAACACACAAAACGTATACAGAAACGCGTATATTTAATGTCACATAATGTGAGCAATGCCACCGTTACTTAACGATGCATGCAGCAAAATCGCGAGTTTGCGTAATGAGCGTATATCATTGGATTTAAATATACAATTAACAAAGCCATAACAATATTTGAGTTTCTTGTAAGTTTTCTTCTTTTTTTTACGCCTATAGAACTAAACATGAATTCATTTTACGTGTGTATATTTTTGCTCGTACAATTTATGCGAGAAACCTAATTGCATTTTGCGGAATATTTATTAAGAAGCCGTTCATATATCTTGTTTGATATTGGATAATTTTACACGTTAAATTTAGTTATAAGTGCTCGTTTTGGAATTGTCTGAAACGAAAATGAAATATAAAAAATCATATACAGTTTAAACACCTCTCTTTTACTTTACATAGCTGATGCGTAAATGTCACATCCTATGTACATAAAGCTACATTTTTATATTGAAGACATCCCACTCAATTATATCTGATGACGTTACCGAATTATTTGCAACTATTGATAATGAAAGGATCAAAACCACCTATATAGTAAAGAAATATTACTGACAATATTACACACGTGGGCGCGTGCACTCACACAAACAAATAGATATATTGATATACATGTATACACACACAGTTTTATATATATATATATATATATATATATATACATATATGTATGTGTATACATATATACAGAGAGAGATGAATAGATAAATATATTTAGATACATATGTATATATA
>NC_068999.1:14602628-14604497 GCF_001194135.2 Octopus bimaculoides | reverse complement strand
TATATATATATATATGCAGATATATTCGTATGTGTGTAGGTGTGTGAATTGTGTGTTTGCAGTATGTGTTCGTACACATATGTATGTGTATCAATCTGACTTAGCTTGCAAGTGTTTTTCTACAAAATTTTAAATTATTTTTTTCGTGTCTAGATAGTTAATGAATTCTTAAGATATCCGTTGATTAAATCTATTACTCTATGTTCATATCTCAGTTATGTTTTTTTTTTTCTAAATTTTTGTATAGTTTCTGTTATATCGTATTCTAGTTTTTTTTTTGTTTTTTTTAGAATTTCCATTTATTTTATGCTTTCATTTGTTATATTTAATTTTTTTCTTTCAGTTGGAAAACATCAGTCGAAACTAAAGTCAGTTGTTGTCTATGGTTTGTCAACTCCTACATATCTGACGAATATATTTCCTGTTTTAAAGTTCACCAACACCAACTTAACCACCCTTTCCAATGAGTCTACTACATTCAACATCTCGACCACCGACATTGCCTTTGCTACCCTCATCATGTTCATTATCAATTATTTCATGAACGTTAGGTACACTACCATTTATATCATTCGCATTATAAAGAAATGCTAATAACATTTGTATGAGAAGTCGTCGTCGTCGTAGTAGTAGTAGTAGTGGTAGTAGTAGTAGTAGTAGTAGTAGTAGTAGTAGTAGTAGTAGTAGTAGTAGTAGTAGTAGTAGTAGTGGTAGTGATTGATGTTGTTTTTCACATCCTTAACTTCCTTTATTTTTTTTCTTCAAATACCACCGACATATCTGATGACAGGAACATATCTATAAAGATAAAGTTGATAGATTAGTTGCGAAAAATAACAAACTGTTGTACTATATAGTAAAATGAAAGGAATAAAAATAAAAGCAAATCACAGCTAAATACGGTATATATTTGAAGTGAGAGAACGAAAGAACAGTGAGAGTGAAGAGAGAGAAAGAGAAGAGAATAGAGACAGATAGAGTGTGTGAGAGAGAGAGAGGGAAGGGATAGAGAGATCGATAGACAGACGGAGATAGAGAGGGAAACAAACGCCGAAGAAATGAATTTGCTGGAAACTTAATATTAGCTTTCGAAGGTTAGACAATAGTTGAACAAGAAAGAATTTCCTGTTGTTTATTCCGGAATGAGACTGAAGAAAAATGGCAAATTCGTTGCATATCATGTTTTATATCGATCGGGAAAAGTAATCATTCCCAAGTACCTTGTGCCAAAACGAATAATCAATATTTTCTTCCGTGTATTTGCAGCAGGGAACTAGAAATGATACAGTTTCAGGATCTTATTGCTGGATCTTACTGTATCATTGTTCCGTGCTTAGATTCTGGGCTGTGGCTCCAAAACGTATTCCATGATATTATTTGCAGATTTAGTAACTGTTTGTCCTGCTAAGTTTTTATCATGAAATCGCGTGAACGTGGCTCTTTGTAAACAGATTGCATTGCATGACACAGATGCTGTTTTGCCGATAAGCAAACCTGGAAATCACGTATAGAAGTTCATCTGGTCCACTAAGGCTGATATGTAAGCCAAGAAACGACAATCAAGAACAGACAGCAAAATCAAGAATAACAACACGAACGAAAACATCAGCAACAATGATAGCAACAGTTCTGTATTTAAGAGATGAGGAATCATGTACATTATTTATATCCTCATCGTGTGTGTTGTTAACACAACGTTTCGGCTGATATACTCTCCAGCCTTCTTCAGGTGTCTTGGGGAAATTTCGAACCTGGGTTCTCCTAAGATATTTTTCGATGTTATTATTATTATTATTATTATTATTATTATTATTATTATTATCATTATTATTATTATTATTATTATCATCATTATTATTATTATTGTTC
>NC_068999.1:14599580-14601323 GCF_001194135.2 Octopus bimaculoides | reverse complement strand
ATATATATATATATATATATATATACATATATATATATATATACAATATTGTGTCTATTGTTGTAGAGGTGAAAAGCTGAAATCGAACTATTGACGAAGTAAATATGCACTTGGGTTTCATGTTACTGCTTCTTTGTTCTAAACTTATTCGAACGAAGGAACCCGAACCATGCATATCCAATCAAATTACCGAGACAGCAACATTGCAAAGAAACAATTACAATACAAGAACATCTTAAACATCACGGTTTGCTAGGCTTGCCGATTGTTATGTTATTGCTGTTATTTCCGTACGGAACAGGTTTGAAACTTTTAATAAACAGTTTTTTTTCTTTTATATCTCATCCATCCTTACTTGTGTCATGTAGTTCGTGGAAAGGAAAAAATAGAAATATTTTCTGACCATATGTCTCTATATGTTCACTCAATTGAATCTGGTGAACATTGGTATTCCGGATTTGTTGTCTGTGGACTCGTGAGCATACCGATACTGCATTGTCCATCTCGCCTATATAATACCTCGTAATTTGGTCATTTAATGCATTATATCATATTTCTGCGTTTACAGTTCATTTCTACATTCATGAAAAGCTGTCCAATTGTTGTCCGTATGCATGTATTGACCCGTTCGACGTGTGTTATCATTACACTGTGAATGTGTTATCCTCATTGTCCAGGTAGAAATTTTGCCTTTGTTAATAGTTTCTTTAGATTATGTAGTTGCCTTTTGCTTAAGATAAGTGCTTGATTAGTTATGATTTTTTTAAAATTTATTACTTTGTTTATTGATTGCCAAATTTGTTTTGAGGTTGTTAGAAACGTTTTGATGATGTGGGTTGTGTGTTACTAAAAATGGTATTTTGTTCCTTTCATGGGTTGGTCTTTTTCGTGTGACTCTCAGTCATTCTATAGGTATCTCCTTTGCTCGTTGTATGCTAAATTCTATAAGTAGGAGAAGGCAATGTTGCTTGAGCAGAAATAATTTGAGTTCTATAAGTCATGTGTTTGTGGCATTTGGATCATCGACTATAGTACACATTTTGCTGGTTAGACAGTACAGGATGTTGCATTTTGAATGTGCTGTGTGCCATGATTTTAAATTTAGGTACTGGTGCTCAGAGAGTCATGAGGTCAGAAAATGACTCTAATTTTTCCTTTCCACAAACTACACGACACAAATGAGGTTGAAAGAAAGATAAAAAACAATCGGTTTATTAAAATGTTAAAATCTGTTCTGAACAGAAATAACAGTAATATGATAACTAGTTAACAATGAGGATAAAAAAAATATGTCTACCATAAAAGCATCAACAAGTTACAGAATATCGGTACGCCTGGCAAACCGTGGTGTTTAAAATGCATGCGGATGGGTGAAAAAGGTATTCTAAAAATATAGCCTGTTGGAGCGTACTCAGAGGTAATAAAATTGTCAAAAACTCAACTGTCAGTTCAACAGATTTTTAATCTGATTATTACACTATGCATGAAAGCGGTAATTTAGCATTATGAACATTAATTCTTTTTTTTTAATTTTCAAGTACTATAATAAAAACGTGAAAACCAGACCACGTTTTAAGTTTATTCAACTGCTATATTATTCCATACACTTTCATATAATTCCGGAACAATATATAGATAGATATGTGTATATATATGAAAACACAGACACATATATACACGTATATTTATATATATATATATACACGTATATTTATATATATATATATACATGCATATATATAT
>NC_068999.1:14595744-14598470 GCF_001194135.2 Octopus bimaculoides | reverse complement strand
ATATATATATATATATATATACGTATGTTTGTGTGTGTGTGTATGTGTGTGTGTGTGTTTGTGTGTGTGTGCGTGTGTATGGGTGTGTATATTCACACGCACTCCTATATTTATGTGTGCAATTCATGTATAATGTTGTCATAATGATTATTTCTGTAGCCTAGTAATAAAACATGTCTTTATTTAGTACGAACAATATTAGGATATAGCGTAATTTAGAAATTAACTCTTTGCGAGCTCTGTGAGTTATATTAGAAGGCTGATATTGTTCGAAATTTTAATTATAGCCGTAGTTAATGACCTGGTTGCAAAAGGACTGATTAGTGAATGATCATTGAAAAAGTGCAAAATAAATTTCCGTTCTTAACGGTAACTGTAAATTATAAATTCTAAGGTTAAAATCACCGTGATGGCCTTGCCATAAAATTACAATCATTGCCTTAGATACATGCACATGAATGCATTTGGATTGAAATAAAACGCTCATGTATTTATGTATTTATTTCCATATATTTTTGTTTAATTGTTTAAGCACTTAGAATATCGATTATCACCAAAGTAGTGTTTACAAGCGGGAGACTGAATGTCATGTGATAGTTTATGTCTGTGCTGGTAATCAAAAGTTGCTCAACAGTATGATAATATGCGAAGTTTCTGTATATTTATAGAGTCATTTTAAGAGTAAATTGTCATGATAGTTATTGCTGAAGATTGTAATCTCGTGCCAGCAGAACTATCATGTGCCTTATTCTCTGTATATAAGTGGGCCTGTGTGTATTGTTTGTGTTTTTGCGCACATCTATGCGTGTGTGTGCAAATATGTATGTGTGCATGTGTCTGTCATTTTATACGCAATTATTGGCATCCGCTTTTTTGCATAAGTTTTGTAATAATAATTGTTACTGCTCATTCTGTTGCAATATATAATAAAAGATAATACTCGGGTGGTATCAGTTTGTTAAGAATTAAGTTTGGGAACGTCTCATTTGTTTTTGCATTGATGACGTAGACTTGCTTGCTATCGATAAATGTATTTAATTATGGACAAAGTATTCTATATTCATCTAAGTCCATACATTTTCTTTATTTTTCTGTACATTTTAAATCCAACAGGTGTTATTGAAAATGAAGTCATACATTGAAGTTTTAGATGTGCTATCAAACACAGAACAGAAATAAAAACCAAAAATACGTGAGGATTCCCAACCAGTCCTTCGTATTTTCCATTTACTAGTAGATTTACCTATTGAGGAACATACCGATTGATTCTTTCTTACTCTTCACTGCTTTGTACCATTTTAAATATTTTGCTATATTTTTCCTTTTCGCTATATGTTCTCGGGGGCTCCGAAATCAACATTCAAAAGTTCTGTTGCTGTTTTCATATTGGAAAACTGAGTGCCATTTCATCGGAAATGATACAGGAAAACTGTGTACCATCTAACCCCAAATGTCCATCATTCCCCAGTGGAGCTTTTCTCAGTGTGGAATGGTATATTTTGATTGATTCTTCTTTGAGTCTTCTAAGCTGCTAAAGTAAACCATTTCCCTTATAAATCGTATGTATTTTCAACGTAAGACATGTTTTGTACTTCATAAATTCCTATTTGCTCCAGGTGGTGTTTTCTACATATGTTTCCGTCCCCTTCAATCCATCTTTCTCAGTATTGATCATATAACTCGTATCTGCATACATTTACAGACACCTATGGCAGAAGCACTGATTAAATTACAGATGTCAATATTGTTTGGAGTTGTTATAATATCCAAAACATATTTATGCCATTTTTATTCAGTTAGTTGTTCTTCTGTTGTGAAGGCACTTCAAATTGTATGGTTTTATCCTTTCTTAATTATTTACAACTTATTTTAATCACATTAAGATATTTCGCTTTTACTTTTTTAAATCTTCAAGTATTAATTTTTTTTGTGTTACCATCAAATGTTTAATATTATAAATCTAATCACGTTACCTCTCGCTGTTTGCTTTTTTTCCATTTTCATGTCGACTTTAGTTCTTTCAATACAGAGCATGCTTGTTTCATTTCACTGTTCAACATTTACTCTGTAGCCACACACTCCTGTGTACCCATATTTCCCTCTTATGATTCTTTTAATTATTTTAATTCCTTAAGGCAACTTCTTCAAAGAATTATGCTCACTTGGTTTATTAACTTCTTTAAGGCCCACCCGATGTTTTTTTCTTTCCCTCCGTTCTCTGAAATTTCTATATTTTACACTTCTGTCTACTTTACTCTTAACTCGGAAATTACAGTCTATCAAGAATGTATAATACAATTTCCTTCATCTCCACTGATCATAGTTCATTCTTGAACTTGTGTCTGAGTGAAGATTTGGTGCTTCCGGTTCTATTGCAGTACAACTCAGCTACTGGACATGGTAGTTCCACTTGATAATACTCTCCTGTCAATATTGTTGATATCTCCTAGGCGAGCATGCAGAAACACTAACACGCAGTATTTCGTCCGTCTTTACATTATGAGCTGATTTCAAATTCCGCTGAGGTCGACTGTGTCTTTGTTATTTAGGGGTGAAATAAGTACCCACACTGTGAAATTGATGGCCATGTGCACACATTTGACATTAATATTGTTAAATACTTCTGTATAGAAAGAATGCCAGACATAGGGCTGAGGAGGAAGGCTGAAACCGTGCGATCTCCGGTTCCATATATATATATATATATATATATATATATATATATA
>NC_068999.1:14593998-14594912 GCF_001194135.2 Octopus bimaculoides | reverse complement strand
ATATGTGTGTGTGTGTGTGTGTGTGTCTGTGTGTGTATATGTATATACACACACATACACGCTCACACATATATCACTATGTTCTTCCCTGCAATTGAAAATAATAAGCAGCAAGAAATTGCTTAGAAAGTAACTGTCAACTAAAGTGAGATGTGCTCAATTATGAATTATAAACGCATTATAAAACCAAAACGAATATCATAAATGAAATAAAGTTACAGAATAAGAATATCACAAAACATCGCAAAGTTATAAATAATATCTCTCTATCTATATATATGTATGCATCAAAATATATGACGGAGTTGGTTAAAGAATGCGATAGGTAGAATTGCGTATATGTACGTGTATGTGGGTTTGTGTGTTCGTGTGTGTGTGTTTGTGTGTTCGTGTGTGTGTGTGTGTGTGTGTTCGTGTGTGTGTGTTTGTGTGTTCGTGTGTGTGTGTTTGTGTGTTCGTGTGTGTGTGTTTGTGTATGTGTGTTTGTCTTAAACATTGTTAAAGGGAAATAGTTTTTTATCCCTACATATATCTTGCTTACGTAGCGACTAACTACTTATTTATGAGGTTACTGTAATAGGAAACACATAGGAGGTAAAGAATATTATTTTCTACGAAAGGCCCCACATTTTTGAGGACAGTGCCAGTCGATTAGATCGTTACCAGTGCGCAACTGTTATTTAATTCATCGACCCCGAAATTATGAAAACGAAAGTTGACCTAGGCGAAATTTGAACTCAAAATAAACGGAATATTCTTAATTACTCTAAGCATAAGGCCCGAAATTTTAGGGGAGTAGGGTTAGTAAATTAGATCGACATCATTACGCAACTGATTCTTATTTTACCGATCCCGGAAGGAGAAAAGGATTTGAAAATTCCAAATATATATATATATATATGTATATATATATA
>NC_068999.1:14592865-14593909 GCF_001194135.2 Octopus bimaculoides | reverse complement strand
CGATCAACGGAACAGCCTCCTCGTGAAATTAACGTGCAAGTGGCTGAACACTCCACAGACACGTGTACCCTTAACGTAGTTCTCGGGGATATTCAGCGTGACACAGTGTGACAAGTCTGACCCTTTGAATTATAGAAACAATAGAAACAGGAAGTAAGAGTGAGAGAAAGTTGTGGTGAAAGAGTACAGCAGGGTTCGCCACCACCCCCTTCCGCAGCCCCGTGATGATTTGGGTATTTTCGCTCAATAAACACTCAAAATCTCCGGTCTGGGAATCGAAACCGCGATCCAATTACCACGAGTCCGCTACTCTAACGACTGAGCCATTGCGCCTCCACCGCATATACACAAATTAACACAATCGCATATACAGGCTACAAAATATTTCAGTAACCACGTGTATCGTGCATCTACGACCAACAAGCGAAAACACTTCAGTCTCGGTGTTACTTGTTTATAAATTCACTGAAGAGTTGTGGCTCCATGTTTTTGATTATGCATTAATTAGTGTTTTGCATTTGCTGAAGGGCTGTTTTTATTCGACCACTTCATCAACACTTGCTTGTGTGTCTCAATGTTAATGTGACGTTGACGTAGTGTATATGCCCTATCTTATTTACGGCTCTCCTTTAGTACATGAATGTCACTTTTATAATTATACCATATTTGGCGTATTGCATAAAAGAGAATTAACAGGCGTGCTATTGTTTCACTGAATAACATTTATTACTCCCCATTCTATATTTCTAATTGTGTGGTTTTCATTAACTCCTCCTGTGTATAGATATGAGCATTTTCCTTGCATATATTACTGAGTGTGTGAGTATATATGTCTTTCTGCTATAATGGGTATATCTATCATCGACCTAATTTCTCTTTTGATGTTGTTGTTTATTTTGGGTGTGCCTAAATCCTGGGCTTACAGATTCACTGTCATCAGTATTTGTATATGTAGAATATGCATATACAGCGCATCATGCAACTCCATGGGATTCCCAAAATGTGTAGTCCGTTTTATGATATCTTGAGATCGTTCTTTGCATA
>NC_068999.1:14590885-14592415 GCF_001194135.2 Octopus bimaculoides | reverse complement strand
TTACTCTCTCTTTCTCCCTCTCTCTCTCTATATATAGTTATGTATGTATGTATGCATATATATATATATATATATATATAATGTGTTCTACGTTAAATCTAACGCTCTATGTTAAATCTATAGTTTTGTCTGAAAATATCTACATTCGATTTACACTTGTGAGGTTTTCTTATCTGCGATATCTGAATATTCAGAAACATCTTAGATGCTGTTCTTTGTTTGTTTTGTTTTTTTTCATAAATTGTAGGATTGCGCTTCCAATTTCTTCAAGTCTACTTTGGTATTCGGAAGTTTGTGATTTCTTAAACTGATAATTAAACATTTATGCCACATTTTTTTTCTTAATTTCGCATTATATTGTTTATTCATTTATTTTTCTTTCTTTTTGCATCATCTAGAATATTTTTTTTTAATTTTATATTTAAGCCAACATTATTAAACAGTCATACTGAAATAACCGACAGTATTCATCCACTCCCACTTCTTTCATTTCCTTACTCTGCTCCCACTCCCCTTTTCTCCTTATATCTTCTGCTTCTTCTTCCACACATCTTGCAACTCCTCTTCTAATCCTTCTCCGTATTTATAGCATGGTCTTCATCACTATCATTTTCTTGTTGTTGTTCTTATACATTTTCTTCTTATTCATCAGTTACTACTACCACAACTATTACTGCTGCTGCTCCACCTCAACCTCCTCCTCTTCCTAATGTTACTACGACTACTACTACTACCACTACTACTAGTGCTTCTGCTGCTGCTGCTACTACCACTACTACTACTAATAATAATACTACTATTACTACTACTACTATTACTACTACTAATATTACTACTACTACTACTGCTGCTGCTGCTGCTACCACTACTACTACTACTACTACTACTACTACTACTACTACTACTACTACTACTACTACTACTACTACTGTTTTCGTTTGACTTGTACATATTCCTCTTTACTGCGCATGATTGCATTTATTTGTTTTCCGCCATATTTGTATAAATATCGTTATGATCGCGATCACTCTTGTGAGGATCACCATCCTCGTCGACGTCATCGTCGCAATCATCATCATTATCATTATCATGACCATGATCATCATTCTCATTGTCGTCGTCGTCGTCGTCGTCATCATCGTCATAATCTTCAACAGCGTCATCTTCGTAGTCGTCATCACCACAATCAACAACACCATAATCTTCATCATCATCATCATCATAATCACCATCATCATCATCATCATTATCACATTCATCGTCATCATCATCATCATTATCATCACCATCATCATCATCATATTCATCATCATTATTATGATCATCATCTTCAACATCATCAGCAGCAGCATGTTGGTTGCCATCATTTATATTCCGATATCGTTACCATTTGATGGGAAATTGATTTTATACTATTATTTTTTCAACAAAAATTCTCATTCTCGAACGAAATACTATTACGGACATATACATACATATTTAGATATACAGATATACAGCAATATAAATGTATATATATATAATATATAT
>NC_068999.1:14577936-14589456 GCF_001194135.2 Octopus bimaculoides | reverse complement strand
TATATATATATATATATTTGAATAAAGAAAAAGAATGACGTCATTGGTAGTTATAATTAGTTGAATTTATTATTTTCTTCAATGAATTTAACAAGGAATTCTTTTAAGAAATATCCCCATCCAAGTTAAAAAAGAACTTACTTGAGATCTTCGAACTAAAGTGTAAAACTTATATTATTCAAAAATAAAAAAAAAGAAACAGAATTAAACTGATTACAACTACCAAAGAAGTCATTGGTTTTCTTTTTGAAAAATATACGTAACTGTAGCAAGAATCTCAGATATTCTTCCAATACATACAAACATGCAGGAAGTAAATAGACACCTTTAAGTTTTGAAATTTCTAATCTAAGCGTCTTAATATGTTTTAAATGGTGTAGAATTTACAACGTAATTATTCGTTTTCATTCCAGGTGCCGTTATATTAAATGTATGCCAAGAGAAACCATGCCACGCGCAAAAACTTTAGCAGATCAGTTTGATTTTCAAAGAGGTCGTATTGTTGGGCAATCTGAGGCTGGTCTTAGCCAGCGAAAAATTGCCGAAATTCTTCAAATTCCTCTTGATACTGATAGTAGAATTATAATGCAATTCAAAAGCCACGGAAAAGAATCAACAGATTTTCGTCCCGGCCGACCTGGGCCCTCGGAAAGGAAGCTTCGCTATATGAAGAGAATTGTGGAAAACTAACCCCGTTCGAAGGCTTCTGACGTTGCAAAACAGCTAGATGTTAGTCCAAGAATATGTGTAACATATCTGTATAAGCTTGGGTAATATGGACGAGCAGCTAGAAAAAGACAAAAACCATCTCCTTCAGCTAATTTATATCATGAAAATAAAGAAATGGGATAAGGAAATGTCAGAAAAATCCACTTCATTTTGGGATAGAGAGATATTTGTAGATGAATCCAGATTTGCATTATATTCAGACAGTCGATGTGTTTGCGTCTGGAGGCTTCCCAATAAAGAATTTGATTTGAAATAACTCCAACCAACTGTAAAACATGGCGGTATCTCTGTAATGGTATGGGGAGTTCTCACCAGCAATGGTGGTTCTGAGCTGACCGAATGTGTTGGAACCATAAACTCTGAAAAATATATCGAAATACTTAAACAAGGACTACTTCCGATGTATTCACACGATAACTTAACAAAAAATGAGTTTTTTGTTTCATGGAAGATGGAGCTCCATGCCACACAGCGAAAAGGAATCAAAAATGGCTGACTGAAAATAGGATCACAAGCTCACTTGTCCGAGCCAATCTCCTGACAAGAAACCAAGTGAAAATCTTTGAAGCATACTAGATAGAGCTATACGAAAAACTCGACATACCCTAAATCTACAGATGAATTGTTTCGATTGTTGCATGAAAAGTGTGTAAAAATTCCACAAGAGACAATCTCAACACTCATCAGTTCAATGCCAACGAGACTTTTAGAATTAAACTGCAAAGGGAATATCAACTAAATACTAACGTACGTAATCCTAATTGTATTCATGATATAAATTGGTTGAAGATGTTCTTTTTTTCTAGTTGAATGTCCACATTACCCAAGCGTATGCATATATGTAACACACATTCTTGGACCAACTTCTAGCTGCTTTGCAATGTCAGAAGCCTTCGGACAGTGTTCGTTTTCCACAATTCTCTTCAAACAGCGAAGCATCCTTTCAATTGTTAACTTAGCGTATCAAATTTAAAAAAATGAAAATTAAAGGTGACTATTTACTCCCTGCATGTCTGTGTATATATATGTGTGTATGTGTGTGTGTGTGCGTGCGTGTGTGCGAGTGTGTGTGTGTGTGTGTATGTGTGAAAGAATAGAAGACAACAAAGCCAAGGCGGTGTGGAATTTTCAGGACATTTATAAAGGGAGAGTTAGTTTTACGGCTGTTACTGAGATATTAGGGATATCTCCTCATCAGAGACGATATGAGTTTATTTACATTATTTACCATTGACGGATCTTTGTTCTCATCTTGTTTGTTAACACAACGTTTCGGCTGGTGTACCCTCCAGCCCTCATCAGGTGTCTGGGTTCTCATTCCTAAGGTATGTTTCGGTGCTATTATTATTATTATTATTATTATTATTAGAATCTAACTTTTAGAATAAAAGAAATATTTTGCTGTAAATTTGTATATGTATATGTGTTCATGAAGAAGTTTGTTGAAGCAAAATAGTTCTTGCAGTCTTTCCTATGTGTAAATAATAAAAAAAATGCTCCGATGATCTGCTGATTGACAAATCGTATACCGATGAATAATATCGATGCATTGAAGCTGTAATTAAAATATTAACAGGAAGACCGCTCTGCGAGCAGTTTTTTGTTCGCGACTTGATAATATATAATAGATTTTAACATGTCTTACAAATTGCGTTCGTTACACAGGCAGAGGACAGGATCGATAGTGTTTCAATTGTTTGCAAATTTACCGCTCTCTTGTACTCTTGATGATGAGAGATGTGACTTTATCTTGTTAAAGTAAGTATTATTGTTCTATAATATACTTTGCTTACTATCAACCACATTTCTAGCACACAATTTTCATTTTACAGATTCCTGTAGAAGGCGATATACAATGTATAATTATTCTGTTATATAATGCTAAAATTATAAAAATGAAAAAAATGTATGTTAGCTAAATCGCATCAAAACCGTTGCTGAATTTAATGTATCCTCAAATTTTCTTTCAGAGATGCATTATACTGTGTATGTAGAGTGTATATCTGTGTAGATATACATGTACGCATATGTGTGTGAATGAGTATGTATATATCCATCCTTCTTATAGGAAAGATGAGAATTCATGAAAAAAAGAAAGTTTCTAAAATGAAAATATAATTAAAATATTTAAAACACTGGAACCAAAATATGTCATTGGCAAAATGCGGAAGTGAAATAGAGGAGTTAAATACATACGAGCATGTACAAATATCGGAGAAATAAACGAGCATGCGTAAGAGGGTTAGGATAGCAAAGGTCGATAAATGAATTACGAAACAGTAATAGGGGATGTTATGTGCGTTGATTTATTATTTCTTCAGAAATTGTATTGTTTTAAATTTTGTTTCAAAACTATCTGTCATCATTTATTAATTACATTATTTTTCTTATCGATTTTTGTTTGCCAACGGATATTCTAAACGTTATTAAGATTCTCGTTTGATTAATTGTACAAAGCATTCTGCCAACCACCATCTTTGACTGGCATGTCAGCATGGAATGAATTATGAATATGGTTTAGTATCTATACAATAGGATATTAAAAAAGGGAAAAGGAAAAATTCTGGGTTAAACAGAGTCAATTATATTATGTATATTTATATCCATTTTGTGGTTTGTGTAATGTAGTCGATGGAGCGATGGTGTGCCTGTATGTTCGTGGCGGCTGAATATAAACGTGTCTGCTTCTGGTTGTCTTTTGATAATTTGTATTTAATTTATCATTGTATCCATCTAATTAATAGCGTCGGCTCGAAGTCCCATTTTGTTATGCTCGACTAGTATAAAATTATTCACCGCAAAGCGGTAATAAAAAAATTAGGAAGGCAAATATCAAGAAATAATTGTACTAAGCACACCGCTGCTGTTAATCTATGAAAGTTAACTTGGTCTTTTTTTTCATATCATTTTATTTTCATTTCTTCTTCAAAAACATTCAACTATGATTCTTTGCTTTTCCCTCTCGTCGGCTAATATTGCTTAGCAACAATTTGAGTATTTGAGGAGATAATATCATTTGCTATCTGACTTGGCTAAACAAACCGTTTTCGATTCAGAGTTATTTCGAAGCCTCTATCGATCTGTTAATAATTTCAAATGGTCTTCTCTTGCTGCCAGTTCTTAAAGATTCAATGAAGGAGAATAATTCATAGTACTACAATTGATGTTAGGCTTCTGGATTTAAAGATCGAGTTATATGGTGTTGGTAGAGGAGTACATTGTATTTGTGGATGCTGGCGTAAACTTCCATGCCTGTCTTTGTCAAAACCATCCTAAAGGAATGGCAATAAAGACTAGCAATATTTAATGCATATTATTTCGCACATAATATAAGGCAAGTTATACTCAACACAGTTGGGAAAAAAAATTCATTCACCAATTTCAAGTAAAACCAAATGGGCCATGAACATATTCATATTCGCAACAATCAACAGCACTATCAATATACGGATATTCAAATTAACACATATTAGTATCACTGTTCGTTTCTGCATTTAATTACTTTCTATAGAAACTGTTTGCAATTGAACATAATGTAAAAGAAATGATGAAAGTGATGACAAGTCAGACATGAAACCGCACATAAACTTATAAAGCTCACACTTACACACGCACACACACACACACACACACACACTCTCTCTCTTACACACACACGCGCACACATACACACATATAACATAACTGGATGAATTTATACTTAACTATATGTATTTATACAAGTAGATATCTTAGTGGGTTTGTGTCACTTACTATGCAAAGTACATCACATGCTTTCAAAGGAGCAAAGTAGAAGCGAAAATTTATTTTCATGTGGACTATTTTCTGTCAATAATTACTGGTCAGTTACAGTCAGTTTGTAAACGAGCAGGCCCTTTAGTGAAGAAGCCGTTATATTAAAAGATCCTTGTGTGTTGAGGTGTGAGTGGCAAGGAGGCAGATGAAATATTCAGACATCGAGAAATGTTAATGTGCTTGTGGACTATAAATACCCATTGTGTTCTAACCTTAACATTTCTGTCTACGTCATTCCAACTTATTAAGACACGTTTGACTTCAAGATTTCTTAGTTCCGAGACGCATTACTTGCTATATTGGATTCTGTTCTGATTTCCATTTAAATGAGAGAACAGTATGCTTACAACATATTAATTTTTATGAGATGTCTCTTGAAATTATTTGCGGATATTATGAGGTGGATGTATAGCAGGCTCCAAGAGGAACGAAAAAATATTATACATCTTCAGAAGTCGCTAAAGGTATCAGATAGATATTACCTGAAGGGTTATCTGGCGGTGTTTTTGTAAATTGATCCGAGTAATCAGCGTAGCATTGATACGGGATAAAAATAGCTCACACTAACGATATGTAAACTGAAATATTGGTGAGTTGTAGTAAAGTATGTTGAGAGTAGTAAAATTATACGTGTCCTTGTTCTATTGAAATATACGCATAGTATATATGTAATGTACTTCTATAATACCTAATTTTGTGGTATGTGTGTGTTTGCCATTGTGCAATTTGCATTGAAATATGCAGTATATGGAGGATATATTTAGTTCCCTACTCTTTAGTCGTTAGCATTATATCAGATCGGATCATGGATGAAGTGTAGACAGAGAAATATAGCTTACATTAAGTGCATGTGGGATACGTATTTGTGATATTTATGTGTAAAGAGATAAAGATCTTGGAATTATCTTCCTGTGTTTTGAGAACATCTTGTTGCACGCAAATATTGCATGAATACATTTAGGCAAATTTACACCCACGAAGCCTCACCGAATTTCCAGCTGCACACGCAACAAAACTTAAACTTGCAACAAAGCACATTCAACGCATACAACTTTCATGCAATCTTCGCTGTTAATACGTTGCCTCGTTTCTCTTTCCCGATGCCAAAATTTAACATGCTTACTGCTTCATTTTTCAGCAAGATTCAACCGCTAACAAAACACAACGATGAATTATTTCTCAATCCTGCTTTACTAATTTTCCCCATCGTATAGTTCATTTCTCACATGCAGGAGATTTGAAGTCATCCATTTTTTACAAAACGTTGTTACCTTATCTGAACAGCGTGTGAATATTTTATCAATGATTTTGTGTTGCTTCTATGTTCGTCCTGGTATTTTTCTACAATAAACAAATAGATTTCAAATTACTAATCTAGACATCACATTTGGTCTCTTGAATTATATACGTTAGGATTATATATACATATACTTATACATACATTAATAAACACACGCACAAACTCGCACATTCACATACGCATACAGATGCATACTCATTGTTGCCAAGCAGTATCAATAAAAGTATAATTCTTAACATTGCTTAAAGTGTGACGCAATTCCATGATTTCTATTGAATGGATTTTATGACAATTTAATATTGCAATAAGAACTAGGAATGACAGGAAAAGGGTGAGCTTAATCCAACCGTTTATGCAGTTGTCGTTCACGAAGATTTCTAAACAAAAGTACATAAGTATATACGTTCCTTCAAACTTCGCAATTTTAACAAATATTGAAACAGTGAATATTCAAAGTAAAATCAGGATCGAATTACAAGATGATGAGCGGCAACGCGCAACGCCGAACAATTTGTAGTAAGTCGGAGCCTTTAAGAATACCACACACACACACACACACACACACACACACACACACACACACACATGGAAACGCACACACATGCACACATGACAACATTTGGATCAACTTCCAACTTCTTCAGTTCACTTCTTTTGATCTTAAGTGTGAACGCGAGGCACAAATTTTCCTTCAACCCTTTTCATGCACAATTCTTTGCTCAAACTTCATTGGCAGGAGATGCAGGACACACCAGTCTTATCTACAAGTACGTCGATATTTCAGTGATCTTCCCCGAAAATCAGATAATGAATTTTCATGACGTTTTCATCTGTTCGCGATAGCCCTAAATGAGGTTGGCCTTCAAGTGACAATTGACCAATCACAAAGCCTGACAATTACTCGTGAACCTGTTGTTTGCTCATGACAGCTTCATTGTAAGCATGGCAACTGTTTCGGCTTCTGTTTTCTCTGGCAGAAAATAGAATCTCACAGATGTCTGTTGTTCCTTCGTTTCAGCCATTGCAAAAACCCTCGAACAGTGGATTTTCCCAAATTATCACGCAATATATTGGCTCCTATGTATATCTTGTTACAAAGATGACGCGAAAAAATGTTCATTTCTTATGGCTATACATTTATTCAATGGCGTTTCGAAAGTCATTCTGTAAGGAGTCATAGCCGGGTAAAATAGGAGACGTGAACAGTGTTATCGATCTGCGGAATACATGAAGGGCATACTTTAGCCTTGACAAGAACTGTTCTCAATCACGACAAATGGAAAGAATGCGATAAAATTCCGCATGAGTTTACCATACAATTTCCTTGGAAGTTAAGCTCCAAGAAGTAGTTTTATGGAGACACGCTTTTATGTGTGTGTATGTGTGCGCGCGCGTAGGTCTGTATGCATGTATATATGTAAAAGTGTGATCAACTTTTAGAGATCACATGTCATAACTAACAGGAAATCCTAAAACTAACATCTTAAATTTCGTTCCCAGGAAAATCTCTAGTACCTTGACAACATTTCTTTGTGTCCCCTTTCATACTTCGCTAATTAGTCAAATATTTAAATCACATAACACCTGTGTTTTGTTATTATTATTCCTTTTATTTCTTTTTGACAGAATATTGGCAGTATTTAATTTTTGAAGTAATTCAGTCGGCAATCAATGTATCAGCCTTCGCATACAATTTTCCGATGGGCGCGACGTTGATTACCACGATATGTCACAATAAACAAAATATAAAATAACTGCTACAATTCGAGGGGATCCTACGTCCTAGTGCAAAGTTTTCCTTCTAATGCTTGTCGTAGTGACACTACTTCAAGTTCTACATAATTGATTCCAAGCTAATGTAATAATCAACCAATTTAAAATACTAATCAGTGATTCAACATAATGTGAACGTTTGCAAAGTTTGGGGATATGCCATTTATTAAACCACAGTTTAATTGCATTTTTAATCCAGCAGACTGGGAATGGAAGGTTTTTTACTTATCTAATTATTGTTCAATTGCCAATAATTTATGTGTGTCCCATAATTTGGAATAAAGGACAATGTAGTGAGAGAAGATTCCGGATGTAAATTTACTTGAACGACCAACAATGGTCTTTCCGGCCAATTTTGCATACGATAGTGAGAATAATGTTTGATAATTACAGCACTCATGTCGCATATAAACATAAATCATTAGCTGATGTCATTTCATTTAGCAATAGTATTGACACTAAAGTAACGGCATACTCTTTCCCTATAAATACATTCGAGTGTGTTTCCGTGTATATGATTAACGTTTCTATTTTGATATCATGGTAATGGTAAGAAGTAAATCTCCGTTTTGCATCAGCAGGTGAGAAGGAAAACCTGGAACGTCCTGCAGAAATGTTGGCATTATTTACCACGGCGGCATAAACTGCATACACAGATACGAACTCCAACATGCACAAAGGCAACTGTGCATAGAAATGTATGTTTGTATGTATATATATGTGTGCCCGTGGGTCCATGTGTATATACATACATAGATACATACATACACACATACATACATACATACATACATACACACACACACACACACACACACACACACATATATATATATATATATATATATATATATATATACAATAGATGTATATGAATCAATAATTCGTGAATCAATACGGTGCATTTAAGTAATTTATTTCGAACGTCAAATCACTTTTCACTAAATGATAATATTCATTTTATTTTTTTCTCCTGTTTTAGTTTAAGAAGGTGTCGTCTCAATGCATATAGATGAATGGGAGTATAAATAAATATATATGTGCGTGTGTATGTATGTATATGTATGGAGATATTTACTTACATTTATTTGTGTGTGAGTGTGTATGTATATATGTATATCACTAACTGTATATTTTTACAGATATGGTGAATGGTTATTACGCGATATTAATTAATATATTTGTAAATTTAAAATTTACTTCGCCCTTCTTCCATCATTATTTTTACTTTTATACTACGAGTATAAAATTTATTAACATCCCTTTTTCTGTTTTCGATTTGTCTTTGATTAGCAATTTTTTTTTTTTCTGCACATCGTGTTTTTTGATTTTAGTACCTTTAATTTTATAAAAATCGCGTTTATTATTTGTTTTATTATCTGAATACTGGTTCCCTTATACATCTTTCATCAATACTTTTATTATTGTTATTGTTGTGTTGGTTTCTGTTGTTGCTGTAGTTATTATTAGTGTTTTTATTGCTACGAGTAATATCAAATCAACCGACGGATTTCGAAAATAGATACATTTCCACCGTAAATTAAAAAGTATAATTCAATAGAAAATATCTTGGAGGTAAAATCTAGTTAAAGTATAAACTACACGTACACGCACACACACATACACACACGTGGGCATATACGTGTGTGTGTGTGTGTATGTGTGTGTTTCCATATATGAGTGTGATTGTAAGTGTAACCGCGAGTGCATATAAGCACTTGGAAAATAATTAGGTGTATGAAAGTATTTTCAAAATAAATTTTCTTACTGAAGTTAATGAAGAAAAAATTATGAAAAAAAATTAATCTTACAGGATTAATAAAAAGAAATATTAGAAGAAGTATTACACACTTACATTTAGTAGATACACACAATATAATGCACTCATATGTACTCATAAGCAGATCCACCACACAATTATACTGTAAATGAGAAAATTATGTGTGCACTTACATTAATAATGAATGATAGAGCAGTTTCACTGAAATATAAAATATACTCACTCGCACCATCAATAATACACTAATACATAGACACAAAATTAAATGGCAAGCAACATGAAAAAACAGAAGCAAAAGTAATCAATAAAGGACTGAATAAATTTAATGTGAAATAAAAAAAAATTAAAATAAAATTATATTAAGATAAAATTATGATGAAGCTGAACTTTCGCTGTAGTTTTAAAAATACAAGTATTACGAATCATGTTGATGCGACTTGTTTTCTGTTACTTTCCATTCCCGCGAAAGATGTGGTTGATCTTTTTAATTGTTTTCTTTTATATCTGTATTTTTTATTTTTTTATTGTTTGCACAGATTGTAAATAGAGTTTTCATGGAAAATATAATTCTTTGATTTTTCTCTCCAGTTAATTTAACTTCTCCATACAAGTAAAAAATAACAACACCAATATCATAAAACACATTAAAAAATGTACAAACAAATGTGGGATATAGAAGATATTTTCAGTGAAGACTAAAATTATACGCAGCTAAAAACAAAATAAAAAGAAATATTTCTCTTGTGTTTCATTCAAAAAGGTTAATTAGATAAAAAGACAAAAATGTGCAAAATACAAAAAAAAAAAAAAATTATAATAATAATAATAATAAAATAATAATTCTGAGAGCAATTCAGGAGAAAAAGGATAAAAAAATAATTAACAAGCTAATATTGAAACAGTAAAGAATATAGAAAAATATGTCAAAAATGAACAACAATTTCCATTGAACTTTGGATAAAAATAGCATAAAAATAAAAATACGATTAAAAAAGTTAAGTCTAAAACAAAAAAGTCATGAAAATTTTAAATGAAATAATTGATTTTGTTTCATATGATTTTGAATTCAAATATGGCTACATTGTTAACCAAATATGCGACTGTTTCAATTCTACATTTATAAAACTTCCTGCAAAAATTGCTATAGATGCATTTTTATTGTGCTTATATGTGCAAACATCTCCATATAACCTAGCTCCTTTTTTTTAAATTTCAAACGACATCGCCAAGAATGCAGAGCTGTGTACAATCAATGGCACATACAAAAAACATCCATATGAACAAACACTACGTAATTGCTTAGAATTCGGGAGGGAGGGAAATTCTATCGTCCGCCTTTGTTTGTAAGCGATGAAATAGTTCAGCGATACAAAAATTTGTGGGACACTTAGATTCATCTGCAAATATTCGGTAGAATGCCTAACTCACTAATGTGAGTGTGCAAAACCCGAGCTTTATATTAACTTGTATGTATATAAGGCAAGGAAGAATACGGAGAAACGATTCAATGCACAAACATCAGTAACATGCCTTTGTTATAATCATAGACGCAGCAGTGTTCATGTGGTAATTAGCTTGCTTACCAACCACATTGTTCCGGCTTCATCCCCACTGCGTGGCACCTTGGGTAAGTGTCTTCTACTATAGACTCGGGTCGACCATATCCTTGTGAGTGGATTTGGTAGACGGAATGAAGTCAGTCGTATATATGTATATATATATATATGTATGTGTGTGTGTGTGAGTGTGTGTGTGTGTGTGAGTGCGTTTGTGTTGTCCACCAACATCGGTTGACCACCGAAGGTAGTGTACTTACGTCCCCGTAACTTAGTGGTTCGGCCAATAGGATAAGTACTAGGCATCCAAAGGATAAGTCCCGTTGTCGATTTCCTCGATTAAAGATGTTGCTCTAGCATGGCAGCAGTCAAATGACTGAAACAATTAAAAGAGTAAAAGATGATGAAGCTTTGAAATATTTTTATGATGTGTCGAATTTGGCATACAGCAGCCCCAAAATAGAAACAGCAGTTAGAGTAGAGTCTTATTTATTTATTTATTTATTTATTTATTTATTTATTCATTCATTCCTATGGTTGTAATAAACCGATCATGGTGATGTTTGTCATTTGAATATCTTTCTTGC
>NC_068999.1:14568912-14576968 GCF_001194135.2 Octopus bimaculoides | reverse complement strand
TATAAATTTTGAAATGGCAGAACAATCCCCAAGCATCAACGGAGAACTATATCGGGATGATTGTTTACTCTACCCTCAAAATCTTTCTGACCAAAAAGTACAAAAAGTTAAGAATAGTTGAGTTAAGTTTTTTTTCCGGGGGATAAGCTTAGGCATCGTTTTGGGAGCATGGGCTAAGGCATCGTATTTTAGATATTACACTTAACTTACACAATAATTCGTAGTTCGCATTCCACAAACCATCGACCAATCTTAAGTATATATATGCGTGCGTGTGTGTGTGTATGTGTGTGCGTGTGAGTGCGTGGGTATGTGTGTGTATACATAAATATATATTTGAAAATATATGAGTGTATAAAATGACTTTATGCGCAGAGAAGTGACCATTGACAGAACACGTTACATGCCAGAAAGGAAGTTAAAACACAAACCACGAAAAAAATAGGAATAACTAATTCGTGTCTATATATCTATATACCCAACTATCAATGTACGTGTATGTCAGTGCATGCAGGTGCCAGTGTACATATACGTAAAAGAGTGTTTGTGTTTTGTCAGCTCCATGCCAATAGCTTCCCGAGAACGTAGTGGAACTGCAGTTTAGCAGAATGTTAAGTCCCAAATTCATGAAGTAATAACTGTTATCGATTTTTTCAATCTATTCTTTCAATGCGGCACCTCATAACGTGATTAGAAAGTGAGTTTCAATCACTCGAAAATGTAGTATGAGAAAAAAGAAAGAAACCATATGTGTTTATGTAAGCAAGATTGTTTGTAGTGGGGAGACTGAATTGCATCGTGAGACGTTTGTTAAGCAGCTGCACTGTTCTGAGCATCTTTGGCAAATCACGACTCGACGATAATCTTTTGAGTGTATTTATCGGTCTCGTCCTAAAAGACTTCAAGAAGTAAATACATGAAGGGCGAACGAAATACGTATGTAGACTCACACGCACGCACACGTTCACACACGAACACACATATACGCACACACATATAAACCCATATATATATAGATGTAAATCATTGATTATATGATCAATGTTATTGCGTTTTTCTGCTGGATTTGTATACCAGAAATATTGGTACATGTCGAAAGTCTCATCGGGAAAAGGAGTAAACAATTTAATGAAAAAGTTCCAAAGATAATGATTACGTATCGTGCTCTTTTAAATGAAATAGCAGTAAAAGTATAGACAGACAGATAGGCCTGCAGATAAATTAAATGTCACGTTTAAGCATCACTGTAACATAATAAAATATGCTAGTCCAAACATGCTATTAAATAACTAAGACTACCAGTAAAATTATTTTCAGATTAAAACCAGTTAATTATGTAAAATTACGTTGCAATTTAGAATGATTCAGTAGATATTAAACCTTCAGTAACTAAGCGTTTCTGTTACTAAGCATACTGTTACTAAGGGATACTGATATTAAAATGATTACGAATGCCAAACTTAGATTAAGAAACATTGGGAGGATTTGTTTGATTTTCCAGTAGGAGCATATGACAAGTTTCCCCTGATGGAAATGACAGTTCTTGCAATTCTAGATTTATTGAGAAACAAATGTTTTGGAAGGGACTTTGATTTATATCGCAATTGTGAACAAATATTATTGAGAAATAATAACAATGAAAATATGGATAGATTAAAAAAAAAAAAAAAATAAATATAAGTTTAAATTTTGGGAGTAATATGAGTTAGATTTAATTTATCGTACATTCTATTTTGTCACAGTTAATTTTCTTGACAGAAGGAAAAATATATCAGTTGTTTGGTCAATGTTGCGTATGCAGAAAAGCAAATAACTCGCTCAATATATTGAGGACCTGAGTCGGCAATGTTAAAATCATTGACACCATCGATGTTTTCCAGTGATGATGCATTTATCTCAGCATTAAGTTTTCACAATGAAAAGCTTAGAACCAATAGCTTCGCCGGTAAGATACGCAAAAGTAGTGGCAGAAAAGTGCTTAACGATAAATATTGGGACATGAGTATTTTATGCATAACAAGTTATGTGTGTATAGATTAGCGGTGAGTATTCGAAAGTATTGATATCATTAAAAAATTCAATATTTTCAGAGAGTGAAGAATTTTGTCAGAATATTATAGGATATAAAATAGAAATGTGCTAAGATTAGTCTTTGAGAATTAATAAAATTATTTGCCATATTAGACTTTAAACTTTTGCCAAAGTAAACGAAGAGACTATAGAATTATTATATATTTCCATGTTATGTCGTGGGCTACATTAATTGGATTACACAACATTGTATGAAACGTCGAAAATAGATTATTGACATCTACAGGAACAGCTGTAATGTTAATTTGTCTTCTCTTTTCATCACATAAAGCATTATTCTATGCATATTTTTGTTGTTACACACACACACACACACACACACACACACACACATATATATATATATATATTGATTGATTGCTTGATCAATTGATTGATTGCGCATACTCACGACGAATGAAATTTTTAAAAGTTGAAAATAAAATAAAGAATAATAATAAGAAGAAGAATAAGAAGAAAAATGTAGAGGAGTGGGAGGAGGGGAGGGGAGACAATCAACAGCAACAACAATCTAACTAACATCAATATAAAGACAAGGAACAAAAGCAAGAATGAAACGAAAGAATATTTATATCACATATTCGGTTATACTTTCTGATGTGATATTAAAAGGGAAACGTGTTTTATTCATTGATTTACGATAAAGGGAAAATGCAGGACAGCGTTCCCAAAGAACAATAGAGTGAGGGAGGGCTGATTTGAAACAAAGGAATGGGGATAGCTTAAAAGTCTGAAACACTGAAATAAAAAAAAGAAAGGAAGTACAAAAGAGAATGAACGAAGAATCATTTGTTGAATTAGACGTTCTACTAAGCAATCTAATGCTGAATGGATTGGCAAGCTAAGTCTATTGCTTTGATAAAGTTTGTTGATTCTCACATATATTTAGATGAAATGTGGAATCTATTTCTGTTACGTCCCAATCAATAGTGTGATAGGAATTTAAGAATGATGGATAAGTTAAAGGGGAAAAAATATGAGTTATTTTTCAGGAAATATCAATTTTAACATATGCATTAATAACAAAAACAACAACGATGACGACGACAACAACAAAAACAACAATAATAATGCCCTGATGGCGTGCCAGGAAGTGGCTCTCGTGTCATGTTCTTAACTGGTTGGAAGTGTTACGATGTAAATATTTTGTCTTGGCATAAAAGATGGGCTACAGCAAATATTCTGCTCAATACTAAAGATTGGCTTCTCAACTGTTTCAACTTGAGACAGTTGAGCATGCCCCATTGCCGCTGACCATATGTGCAACTCTAGTCATGAGCAGAAGTGGTGGGAGAGAATCATAGCCATGTGTTGAGAGGAATTCTTTGGGGTTTGAATAATTCACCTTTGGAAACATGAGTGCTTCGTTCAATATCCTTACACAAAACCTATCCAGGTACTTTTTTAAGTGGAATTGCCTAATCGACCTGAAGAAAATTCAAACTGGGCGACACCTGCTATGTCATGCTCTGTTTATCTTCATATGAAATCACAATGTCGCACAATATGGTGGTGATGCTTGTGTTTGGTCTACCCTTATCAGACGGGTATTCGCACATTTAACCCTAGTGTCACTCTGATGGCATGCACTGCTCTCTCACTCAATAAAAATTTAAAAAATAATAATACTAATAATACCAGCAAAATCAACGAAGACGACGACGACGACGGTGATGACGATGATGATGATGATGATAATTGACACGATGGAACAAAACCTAAGCAGTTAATTTTTGGGCGAGAGCATCACTTCCATATGTCAAGGGAGTCGTAAAATAGTAAAGGAGAGAAATGAATAAAATGGATACCAAGACCAGAAATACTTCCACTGTCAAAGTGATACCGATAGGTTGTACTTATCCAGAAAAAAAGGATGAAAGTGGTTTGATCCGGTGCCAGGATTGTATCGAAGCAGAGAAAAAACAGCTTCTCTTGCAACACAAGAAAAACGCCGGCATCATCAAAACTGTATATTGTGAAACTAAAGAATATTTTATAGAAGAAATGAAAAAAAATTAATAAAAAGCACGGAAGGAAAAAAAATGTACGGTCGGTTTGCAAGAGATGTGAATGCTAAGACAGATACAGGGGATCCCTACCTAAATGTGAAGATAGGACACGTACAAAAATCAGCTTGCTTGGAACAGCAAGAATTCTTAGGGTTCTTGAAGCATGATCAGTAAACCTTTGTCTGCTGGCTGTGGACAAGTGACAATCTCCATCATACCCAGTAAAATAAGCTTTTAGTTTTCATATAATAATAATAATAATAATAATAATAATAATAATAATAATAATAATAATAATAATACTAATAATGACAAAAATAATGATTAATAGCATTTTCGAGAAGGGTATACATAATTTTTATAGGGAAAATGTCTATACAATTAATTATACGAAGACAATTTTTGTACAGTGAAGACAGAACACATTTTTTTGGCATTTTCATATTATGTTTGTCTCAGCATATATCTAATTCAGACGTAATAAAAATATGTTAGCGTATTTACATAAGTTAAGGAAATGTAGAATAGACAGAATTTTATATATATAGATTTATGAATATTTAAATTTCAATCTTTTAGATACAGTTACGTGTCAAATATATCGTAGCGTCTTTCAAATATATCTGACTGAAATATTGGATGTTTTAAACAAAATCTTTGAGCTTCAGGTGGAATAACGCGTTAAAATATAGCTTGAAATAGCTTAAAGAAAACTATGAATATAAAATCGAAAATGGCATTTCCTGTTAAAATCAAAATATGAAATATAGATTTATAGAATTCAAGAAATAATAAAAGAAAGCATCAGATGAGAAAAAAAAAGACGTGCTCATAGGTGAAGGATGTTATTTAAACAGAAAACTTAAAAAGTAATATTTGTGAGGATAGCGTCGTCTTATAAATATGAAAATAAATAATAAATATACTGGAAGGTACGAGTAAAGACACGTATGTATACATGATGCACTTAATACTAATACACAAACACACACAAAATACACACATACGTATACATATATGTGTGTGTATAGGTACATGTGTGTTTGTGTGTATATACGTTTACATATAAGTATAGATATACATATATGCGTGTGTGTATATGTGTGTGCATACACGTTTATATATATGTATATATCAATATACGTATAATTATATGTATCGATATATATACGTGTGTATACGTGTGCACTGTGTGGTAAATGGGTGTACGCATTTATGTCCAATAGCACACTGATGCATACAGCAAGAAAGTTTTACAGGAATAAATTCAATTAAATAATCAGAGTCTATTTATCGCTCTGCTGTAGAAACCCATACTAGCAATTCATGCGCTTACATATACGCAAGTTTACAAGCTTGCACACACGGTGATTCTGACCTGTCATTCGGAGCCTTTTTTGGATCAGCTAACGACGCTGTTGTTATTTCAAAGTGTGCATTGTCAAGTCTAAAGCAGACGTATATGTCAGTTCGATTCTGTTACTGAATACGATGTTTACAGAATTTTAAATTACAGTCGAATCCAGTCTTTTTACATATACGTGGTGGTGTTAGATAATTCCATGACTAGTTCTTTTACACGCCAACAGATCGCAGCACGCGGTAGCGTGAACCGCGTGTGTTAGCAGTGACAATCATGAGGCCGTGAGCCGAGTGACATCACTGTGTTTATTTCTCAAGTTGTAAAATTTCTGTTTTTGCGATCACATATATGCAGCAGTCTGCGTTCTTTTTCAGGGGCAGGGAGTCGGAAGAATGAATCAAAATGAAAATTTTGTATTAAACTTGGGAAGTTTTCTTCAGCGATCTTGAGCATGCTTGGGCTAGTATACGTCAGCAAGACAATGGAGAGTATGCATAGATAAAGTCGAACGGGCGCTTCTAAAGCAGAAGAACGTCCCTCGAAGGCAATCAGCGATCTGGAAGACACGAGAATCACTCTCGGTTAAGTGGGGACAATTCATCAGCTTGTTCATGAGGATCGTCGGAGGAAAGTCCATGACATAGTTGGCGTTGTTGCTCTGTCGTATGGGATCGTTCAATCCTAACGTCTGGATTATTCCCGATTACAATGCACACTGTCGCCTGGATTTTTTCAATCGCATGTTTCTCGCCAAAAGCCACATGCTATCACTTCCGTACTTGCACTATTCGGAGGATTGAACTCACGAGGCCTTCCATCTCGTCTCCAAAATAAACAATCTGGCTCAGAGGTCGCTGTTGTAACACCGTTGTCGAGAACCCGAGCGAATCGCAGAAGGTCCTCGATTTCCTTACGGAAAACGACTTCCACGCTTAGTTCCAAAATTGGCAGGAGCGCTGGTAACGGTGTATTGCTGCGCAAGGTGATTATCTCGAAGTAGATTATGCTAAAACCTTGGTAAGTAAATTATTTTTTATTAAATATAATTAGTCCTGGAACTCTCTGTTATCACCCCGTATCACCTTATGAGATTTACTCACAACTGGTTACTAATTTAATAAATGATATTTCACCAGTTGCATTTATGAAAAGTTTTTGTTTACTTCCGTGACTCTCAACATAGCACCAGAGTTAAAAAAACTGGAATAATTAGACTACGTCCCGGTAATGATCCAGCCTGCACAGGGAAACTAGTATAGTGTGGTAGTATACCACTACTTTGAATATCATTTTGAGTGTCGATGTACCCGCTTTCACAGATAGACAACACGTCGACCGCCCATTCGTCAACTTTGACAAAGCAGCTCAACTAGGATGTGACAGCAGATGGGAGGAGGGAAGGAGATTGATTGGCACCGACAAGTGGCTAGTGCGTCTATGAGTTGTGCAGACTGGAGCAAGTCCAACAATCTAACCAATCAGATTAACCGTAAGGCTTCACCACAAAAGACACGCACTGTCGCAATACATATTTGTTGGTTTCGAGCGAAATACTTAGCTGCCTGACGCCAGTACAAAATATCTTAATCTGTGTATACTCACTTCCCTGGAAGTAATGCGCGTTCCAATACATACATACATACAGACATACATACATACATACATGCATGCATGCATACATACATACATAAAATCCATCTAAAGAATAATCCCTAGGACAAAGAAATAAGAACCCATAATATGCTACAAAACAGTCACTGATACTAAAAGTGAATACTGGTGGAATATAGCTGTGAAGATCTCAATAAAATGTAAAACAACACGCTTATCATTTAAATATATATGAGCACGTCTTGATATGCAACTATATGCATGATAATGCATACATAAAATATACAAATCTGCACATACATACAAACATACATATATGCATACATACATACATACATACATACATACATACATACATGCATACAAAAACACCCTGTTGTTGATATTGAAATTCTAATGAAGGGGCCTTGGCTCTAGGTTAGAAACCTGTTCTTTCACTATTGGCAACACATTTTGAAATAAACTGAATAATGACGGCTATGCAAACATACGTTGAGCTACATTTCTGTTGAAGATGTGACACACGGAATTAGTAGCTGCCCAAAATATTCCTCATACATGTCGCATAAACAATATACAATGCCACTCAGAAAATACTGTTCTGGAATAAATATAGAGAATATAGAGTATCATCTTGTTAAAAAATGCATACACAAATATCAGCACAGATGCCCCTGTGGAAATCACCCCAAAAACCTATGTTATATCAGTGGCCGGTATACGTCTAATCCAAAACGTAGAAACATAACAAAGATTAACATTGACTTCAAGTAATTGTTTGACTGGAGAGGATTGGACCCTACATATTTGCTATGCACGGTGCAATGCAATGTAAGTAGATTGGATGAACGGTAAAAGAAACGGTATACCATTCTCAGTTCGCATTATAACAGTTAATAAATAAGTGGACTATATAAATTCAGATTTAAATAAATTTAAATGATAATAAGCCATGTCTGTGTGTGTATGCTAGCATGCATGT
>NC_068999.1:14562515-14568544 GCF_001194135.2 Octopus bimaculoides | reverse complement strand
TGCACAAATATATATATGCATACACACACGCACGTACACTCACACACATACGTATTCGGTTCCCAAGCATACTGTACTCGATTCATTGTGCGTCGAATGACGATAATTTTGCTAAGAGCGTCAAAGCTTTCATGTGGTATACATAATTTCTCTTGTCATGTTCTAGGATGTGAAAATTCGTAACATTGCTTTTTACCAATATTACTACTTACACTTTGATCCAAATGACACTGTGTGACTTGACACAATTTTCCCAGTCTATTGATTTTTCCTCCAGTTTGAACGTATCAAGTATCAGTGTTTTGGTTTGAAATTGCCAAGCATAATTTTTTCATTGGTAACTCAGGCACAACTTACAATTCACAAAAGTAATTCTGTGCTTTGACTTTTATGCATGTATGGGGGAAAGTCATAGTATCCGTGTTGTTAAGAACAAACAAAATCGCTAGCTGTTTTGATACTACTGATGTATTATTGGAATTCTCATTGATATTATCTTTTTCTATTAAAACATTCGTGTCTTAGCACGTACTACTTTCTTTTTTCATTTGTCTTTTCGTCCTTCCATAATATGATGGTTAAGAATTTGATTTCTCATTTTTTTAAGGGTTTTGTGTGGAATATTCGTGGTTGTTTCGTCCTCAGTGTATAGGAAAAGAAAAAAAGAAAAAAATATAGTTTATGTACAGGTTATACTTGAATATTTTATCAAGATCTTGAAAAAGGATGAGATTCTAAACGTCACTGTGAACGACTAAACTGCAAAAAGAAAGACACAATATTACATAGAGTTCTAATCGAGAAATTTCGTTGCTTTATAGAGAAAATTGTGATGAAGTTTCTCGAGTTCATGGTGACAAAGAGGACGATGATGATGATGATAATAATGATGATGATGATGATGACGATGATGATTAAAGTTTGAAGGTAAAATAGTAAAAAATGTAATATCATATATTTTAAACATCAAACATGTTATCTCTCTAGTTCTTGTAGGAGGAAGGCATCATAAAGTATTTAGTGAGAGACTTCGTTTGAAATAATGACAACATTGAAAAATAAGATCTTTATACTTCAAAACAATTGAAATATCTGTTGTTTAAAGAACTGAAATACAACAAATACATGGACATCGAACATAGAAACAGCAGCAACAAAAACAAAAATTATGATTATATGGCCGGTCATGTGGCTCGATTTAAGCTATACTGTCATTAATTTGGGCTACCATAATGTGCAGAAACTTTCGCACTGACTTAAGCAAGTATTCTTTTTAAAATCCTATCTATGAATTATTTCTGCATTTCAATGTCATTGTCGTGAATATCGAAATATATAAAACTTTTAAATATTCATGATTCCCATATTCCAATACGAAGGAAAATGCTGTTTTATATGTTTGTTAACGTTGATTGCCTTCATTATCTTGTAAGATATTGTATATGAAACTACATTATTAATTTTAGTGTAACCATTACAATATCATTTTTATTGTTATCGTGTCAAAGGCAATACTCTAGAGTAATCCAGATATAAAAGTATGCGTTGTAACGGGTATACACTAACTATCGACTGCTGTATGTAGACTGAAAATTTTAGCTTCTGAGAAAATAGACTTTGCGCATTTCATCCACCCACTCACCCAACACATATTCGCTTTATGTAAATTTATATTTGTGTCCGATCAATTTGATTCTGAGTCCATGTTTATATTTGTATCAAAGATACAGTATTGAAAATATATGTCCATGACTGCGAGGAGAAGCATTCTGAAAATACGATATATGCATCAAAAAGTATTGATGTCTTGAATGTATGTAAACATTTGAATCCAACTATTTAAGTGTTTGAAAATTAGCTTAAATTTTACTAGAAAACATATTGCCCGGAAGCATGGTTAAATCTATGTAGTAGATATCATATCTATGTAGTAGATGACATAATGTGTAAGTATGGGAAGACTATATTGTATATGAACTGAAAGAGAGAACATTGATTGATAAAAGTTAGAGATAGTTTTCAAACTATATCAATGATCGTACACATTCGATGTTGTTTCATTTCATTGATTTCATATTTATTTACCATTGTAACAAATATTCCTTTTGAGCTTCATATATTTTATTTTTGAAATATTTCCCCTCATGAAATAATACGCAAACTCAGACACACGCCGTCTTACAAAAACACACTATTTCTCCAGGCATTATTTTAACATTATCATAATGTAATATCAATCAACTTAATTAGTAACTGAACAAAATAATAAGGTTAATATTAACTAAACAGCTTAGATATTTCATGTTGTAGTAGTAGACTGGTCTTGCACTATTAGTTATTGCTTTCGTCTTAGAATAATGCGATTTTCAGCAGAAACAGTAGAAGTAGTAATCTACAACTTTCTGTTATTGATTGCGCTTCCACTTGCAAATCAATAATCTGTGTAAATGAAATGAAGTTAAATTAAAATAATAAATATAATTAAGATAAGAAAAGAAAATTAAAACGCTGAAGTAAAACAGAAAACTGAAATAATTTTTTGTAAAAGAAAAGGATAGAAATAAAACATTTTGAAATGGAAATAAGATAACGATGAAAAGAAGCTCAGAAAATTGAAAATTTCACAAAAAATAACGACAAAAAAGGCATAATTCATTATCATCTTTATTAATGTGAATTGGGAAGGAAAATAATTTGACAAGCTTTGAGAAAAACGAGTTTCGAATACAGTAAAACGAAAACAAATAATTTTTTTTTCCGAAATAATATCAATTAAAATATCACGAAAAACAAAAAAGGCAGTCTGTATAAAAAGAAAAATTACGGAAAAGACAATAAGAAAGCATCGAAAATCACAGAGAATTTGAAATAAAAATGGTTGAAGGTTACGCAATTGTTATATTTCCTTCTATTTTCGTGTAGGCATATCAATTATTTATTTGTTTTTGGAGCAAAGTTTAAAAAGATGTTTCGACTCTTCACCCATACTTTGAAAGAATAAAAAAAAACAATTTGAAACATCTTAATGTGTTAATATATAGGCGAAATTCATGCATTGCGATTAATGGATACATCCGTCCGTGTGAATGTGTATCTATGAGATACGTATATAGATATGTATGTATTTTTCTTAGGTATGTGGATGTATCTGATTATTTACTTCAGGAACTTCAAACATTTTCTTCTTGTTTATATTTGCTGCTCACCTAGTCAATATAGGGAACGTGTTCATATGTTCTCGTCAAATTCTTAAACTTCGATGAAGTATTACCAGTGGTCCTTATGAGCGTACGTTAAGTAGTGGACATTACATGGCTGAATCATGCTTTCGGTTTTGATGAGATGAGTGTAGTGGCACTGCAAACACACTTAAGTCCTTAGCCTAAAATTATGTTTAGCTTTGTCTTTGCTGCTGCATATTTTGCTGTTGTTCATTTGGAAGTCGACATATTCGCTGTTTCATTTCACTTTTGTGGAAAATGAAAAGCAATGTCGGCATCGAAATGCTACTCACTATTATGCTCAGCTTGCGAAGGTTTCAACCAGCTCACCGTCCTAAAATCAAGATGTATTTCGAATTTTGGGAGCACGTTAGCAATTTTGGAAAATGACTGAGTCGATTACAACGGCCTCAGTACTCAACTGGTATTATTTTATCTATCCCGAAAGGTAAATAAAATAATTCAAATTTGACCTCCGCAGAATTTGAACTCGAAACGTGGAGACGGATGAAATGATGAGGAGCAGTTTACCCGGTATGCTAACGATTTCCCAAGTTTGCTGCCTTGAATTTAATATCAATATTAAACATTTAACATTAAGGCCGCGCGCTGGCTGAATCGTAAGCACACTGAGCAAAATGCTTAGTTGCATTTCGCCCGCTTTTAACCTCTGAGTTCAAATTCCGCAGAGTTCGATTTGCATTTCATTCGTTTTGGAGTCGTTAAAATAAATACCAATTAAGAACTGATTTCGACTTACACCACATTTAGAAATAGCTGGTCCAGTGTCAAAAAATTGAAATCAATATTAAATACTTACCGCGTTGTAATTGCTCAATACAATGTATCAAAATAGTTCGGTTGATGTAATCTCAGTCTACATTTATTGTGCATGGGACAAGAATTTGGACCGATGCAAAAATTAAATTTGAAGGTAAATTAGAAGTTGTGGGAAAAATATATATACTATAGAATTAAATAAAATAATCAACTTTTGTGAAACATGACAGAAATGAAATATCGTTTATTAGAGGTGAATAGGGTTTACAAGAAAAATACTAATACGTAAAACAAAAATGAATTAACAAATAAAAGTTAGATATAAAATGAGTATGAATAAGCATACGAATTTAAAAGTCATTTAAAACCAATGGGAAAAATAGGATTTATAAGACAAACATTTAATTTAATGAAGACAGAAGTGAGGCTAAACTGATTAGCAATGTTTGAATTTCGAGGATCAATTGGTGGAACGCTGTAAGCATCAAAATGTGTTGGTTTCTGAAATTCTTGAGAATAAAAACATCCAAATATGAAAATCAGCACGAAAAATGTAGTTGACATACGTATAAATACTACTCTCAAATGCATGGTGGTTATGGAGGAAAGGTCATCCATATTGCTAACTATTGTCTGTAGAACATTTCAACAATAGTTGGTAACGAATGAAAAATGGATAGCGGTGCGGGATTTATGCAATTTGAAATGAGAAAAATATTTTTGTATTCAATACGTATGTATACATATCTATCTATCTATCTATCTATCTATCTATCTATCTATCTATCTATCTATCTATTTATCTATCTATCTATCTATCTATCTATCTATCTATCTATCTATCTATCTATCTATGTAGGTAGCTATCTCTTTATACATATATATGTATGTATTTATGTATGCATGCATATATGTATGTATGCATGTGTGTGCATATATAAATATGTATGTGTGTGTATGTATATAGACATATATGAACATACATACGCACATACATGAAAACGCACAGAGTTATGATCTATTAATGCTCTCATAGACAAGAGATGTTTTCTAGGAAGCATTTAATTGCACGCCTAGTGTCTCGAAGCAATCTCCAGGCTCCGAGTACATGGCCTATACACTTTAAATATCAGGACGATAGATTAAGAAAAATCCAGAGACAACACGAGTAGAAGGCGTGAAAATAATGGTAAGAGAAAGGAAATAAAGAAGAATTAGAATTTTGGCTCCTTGACCTAAAGCCATGAAGCTAGTTGATATAGAATCATCGGAGTGGAGATGACGCCTGCGATATAGATACCCTAATCTCAGAGGTTGGTCTTATCCAATTCAATAATAGATATGTGTACATTTGCTAAGGATTGACTGAAAATGTGTTATATGTAATTATTTATTAGGTGGGATTCTTAGATCTAAACAGTATATGTGATCCTTCAATTACGTATAACTCGCATTTATTTAAAATCTATTAACAAATAGCATAGGTATCTCTACAATTTTCCACTTGATGGTGAGTGATACAACGTGAGTGATAAATATGCAACATACAACGGTTTGTAAGAATTTATCTCACATTTGCTTTACTTTTCTTACAAGCGTTATGCAAGTTTATGTACATACACACATACACACATATATCTATATGTATGCGCGCGCACACACACACATATATAATTTTATAATGCCGATAATGGTGATATTCATGTTAGAAATAATGAGAATATAGATGATGAAGACAACAAAGAGAGACCGATGAAAACTGCAATTAGAATGCAAAGTGTATATTCACACACTGTTGAAGCTAATAGAAAAAAGCAAATATATTATTTATCATGATGAGTAAAACATTCTTACTCAGATTTACCATTGCTGTGAATATTGTCAATAATAATAACGATAGCTATGCTGATGTAAAGTTTATCATCATCATCATCGTCGTCGTCGTCGTTGTCATCATCATCATCATCATCATCATCGTCATCATCATCATTATTATTATTATTATTATTATTATTATTATTATTATTA
>NC_068999.1:14562180-14562505 GCF_001194135.2 Octopus bimaculoides | reverse complement strand
TATTATTATTATTATTATTATTATCATGGAATAGCTGAATTTAAAAAAAGAAAAACAAGAAATGATATTGAAAGAAATATGGCGAAAACATAACAACAATTTTAATCACATATTTAACCCTTAAAGTATTAATCACATGAAATGCCAATATATTTTTCATATATTTGGAAGAAACTGTTATAAAAAGAGGTTGAAAATGTGAGAGAAAAAAACTAAAAATTTCTAAAATGAATATATCTGAAAACAATAACCCACTACCACGAAGAGAAAAGAAAAAAAAAAAAGAAAACGTATAAAATTCAATTACGGATAAACCCTGAAAACA
>NC_068999.1:14556751-14562170 GCF_001194135.2 Octopus bimaculoides | reverse complement strand
AGAGTAATCAAACAGCAAAAAAAAAAACAAATAATAATAATAATAATAAAAATAATACATGAAGTAACAACATGGAATTATATATAAGAACAAGATCTGACACTAAAACAGATAATATGTCTACATAATTCACGTTCTCTCATGTTTCTGTATGAAAGTCAGAATACATTAAAGCTAATTGTTTAAACGAAGTACTCAGCCTAAAAAATACCCACAACTCCTCATTCCCTCACTCTCCTCTAACACTCATACAGGCATATATAAAGCGTTTATATATACACATTTGCGTAGACGTATTACGCAAAGTTTCAACTTTTCAATTGGATATTATCAAAAAATGCATGGCAGAAAAATAAAATCTGTATAAATTAACATTTCCGAAATATATAACTTGACGAACAATGGATGTGAGAAACCGATACGTTAATCATTCACGAACACTGCAAATAAACAACCGCATATGTGTGTTTGTGTATATGTCAGTTTGTGTGTATGTATATGTATGTGTATTTATATGTTTATGTATATATATATATATATATATATATATATATATATATATACACGCACATATCGTATGTGTGTGTATATGTGTGCATGTGTATGTGCGTGTATATGTGTGATTTCTTGTGTATATTATGTATTTATGTATTTGTGTCTAGAGGGATATGTGTGGTTGTGAAAGAAAAATTCGATTTTAATTTTTCTATATTTTTGAACAAGTTTCTCATGATGAGTTATATTTTTAAATTCATTTATTTTTTGGGCAAATTTTGACGTCAACTGTGAAGAGAAAAATATATTATACATCGATTATTTATTGGTTATAATTATTAAAACATAATTTTTAATAAATAAATCACCATCACTTCAAAGACCATATGTATCATGTTGTACGCCACCCTTTCCCATCCAGTATTTTTGGAAAATAATTTATGTGTTTTGTCTTTATGTTCATGGATTCTAGGTTTCATAAATATTGAAACTAGCAAAATATTGCGCTTTAATCGATAGTACATCTTGCTCTTTAAAGCTTACATATATTCTACTATTGTGTCTAATTTTTCTAATGCAATTTTAATTACCATTATTGTGATATAAGTTCATATCAGAAAAAGACACGCATATATTCCTGGTATGTTTCTGCAACCTTAGTCGGACACATATTAAGGAAACGCTTGTTGTATTTTGGTGTCTTGAGAATTTTATCTCCGAACTGACCCGTCCATATTATGCACTATAGCTTATCAATTCAGATTTTATGACCTGCACATTTTGCGCCACAAAAGTTAAAATAAACTAGGGTTTAATATTACTTTTAATTCATGTGATTCGTTTGATGTAGTGGCCCACGTACTGTTTCAAATCTGTATTGGCAGGTGCAGATTCCGCACTTAACTCTTCATCAACTGTTTGGTTTTAATCACCAGTCTAGAAAAGCATGCATATATTTCTGGATCTTTTACCACGCTCTGAAAAAGTATCCCTCACCTCATACATTGTATTGTCCCTGTTTTAATTCATATTAATAACACACAAAAAGCATTTTCTCTTTTTGACAGGCTTAAATCAACAGCATTCTCACTCCCCTTTCATGGATTAATGCTGTGCCAAACATCATCGTTTGATGCAACAATTGATAACACGAGTGAGAAATGCTGTGTGTTACTTTAGAATCTGTTGCTACCGTTATTGCTGAGATAATAAATAATATTCAATAAAAATCTTCTTTCAGATAGACTATTACTTCATTGTTATAAATCGTTTTGATTTTTCATATGTAAGGCATTTCCGTGTGGTGTGGAAATTATTGGTATAATGACTTGGGAGAGTCATTACACTAAACATGACAGACAGCACACGCACAGACTCAATTCCACTTCTTTGTTGATAGTGTATTGCTTGAATATGGATCCAAGTATGTAGCCAATTGCTTGTCCAATTAGTTGGTTACACAATGAATCGAATGTGGACTACGTTATGAAGTTCGCTAAAATTATGTATGTTAGTTGCGTTATTTTTGTCAGTTTAATGACATTATGATATCAGTTTAATGTAAGTGTCGGTGAGGGCTGTTGATGGCTGCGTTGGTTTTTATTGTTACTTGCGTTGTTTTACGTGCATAGTATTAAGTTTTGTTTGCTATCATTTGAGATGTTTCTGCTGTCGAATTGCTGTCAAACAATGGAATGACATGCTTGCTAGCCAAAATGGATTGAAGGATGACGTTTCGGCTAGAGAACGTAAAGCCTGTCATAACATTCTTTTTAAAATCCAGAGATGATAAATTTTGCAAGTGTTAATGTCATGATTATGATTCGTAGTGATAATTATATTTGCTTTCACTTTTGTAGATGCATTTACATTAAATGCCATTGAAAAATTATATTCTCAAAGTTATGTCTTGCTCCATACAAGGATTCGTATTTGACGAAATCAAATGTGACCTTAGAAATGGTGACAATACCAGAAATGTTGCGAAATGGAAATCTAAGTTTGTGGAAAATCTTAATGCGATAGAGGAAAATGGATTTCAGTTTTAAAATCAGCAGCACAGAATTAGCTTGAAACATGTCCCCAATATAAGGCAACCAAAACGCTGTTCACCAGTGTAATCATAAAATATATGAAAATTGTATGAATAAACAGCAGAGAGTGCTACAGCTCCAAAAAAAGTGGGACCCATAAAAACTAAAGCCATCCTCGTCAGAAGAGGAATATTCCAAGGAGACACGCTCTCTCCACTCCTTTTCTTCTTGGCACTGAAACATTTACCTGACATACTAAACAGAACCGGATGCGAATAGAACTCTTACGGCAAAACAATCAGCCATCTCTTGAATATGGATTATGTAAAAGTGTACGCTACAAATGATAAACAAAAGGAAACAGTATTACAAATAGTACATGGACTGACGAAAGAAATAAACAAGAAATTATGCTTAGAAAAATGTACTAAAGCAACATTGAGAAGAGGAACACTGCTTAAGAGTAGCAACATTACACAATATAATGCAAATACAATAAGAGAATTAGATCAAAGCCGGATATGCAAATACCGATAAATCAGTGTACTAGATACGATACAGGACGCACAAATGAAACAGAAAATGAACAAGAAACACTATAAACGAAATAGATTAATACTGAAAACTGAGCGTAATGCGACCACAAGGCAATAGGTATCAACACTACAGCCACCCCACCTACAATATTCTTAACTGGACTCTAAATGGAATAATCAAAATACATAGGTAGACAATAAAATTAATAACAGGATTGAGGTTGCATCACACAAAATCTGACATAGAAAGGTTATACATACTTAAAGTTTACTTTAAGGGGGATGAATTCAGAATTTTACAAGCCGTAAGAAATTATTGTGTCTGAGGCTATATTTTTCAGAGAAGGTATGAGCCTTATGTCCGACCGGGACCGGCAAGTGTCAAGAAGATGACTCAGAATAATATAGTGATGAATAACACCTTTTATTATCAGAATAGTTAAGCTAGCAGACTCGTTACCACACGGGAAAATCCTTGGCAGGATTTCTTCCGGATTTACATTCATGATTTAAATTCTGTCGACGCCAACTTTGCATTTCACTTTTTTGAGGCTGTTTAAATAAATAACAGTTGAGCATTGTGGTCGATGTTATCGACATATCCCCTTCCTCACAGACAGTTTCTGGCATGGTGCCATAATTTGAAGCCAAAATCAGAATTGGCACAATGATGTATAAAAGCCACGAAAAGAAAATGACTCTCCCCAGGCACAACAGATGTATAAAAGAGTTTATGCGATAGAATGCCTCAACATTCAAATTAAATTGTATTCATATTACCTGTTACAAACTCGGTTGCAAAATATTTTAATCTGATTATTTTAATGTCGACTAAGTATTTACATTTATTAAGTTGATTATATTGAGTGTCATTCCAATGCATTTATAAAGTCTCTTCATTGTCAGAAATTATTAATATCAACATTTATTTCTATGTGGTAGCACGAGTAATGGATGAAATATATTTTACTTAGAAGTCTATTTGTTTACTATCAATTATGTTTTCTCTATTATTCTCATTGTTAAACAAAACAAAACAGATAAATATGTAAAAGTAATTTAAACGAGAGATGAAGATTCTGTAAATAAAATAAGAGTTCATATAATATATGTTAAGAGACATGCGTCAGAATATACGCTTACGACTGAAATTGATTAGAACTATTATCATACTTAAATTTGTATATTTAGTTGCAATTTGAAACGAAAACGTACAAAATAGTCCCTATGATCCACTTTGCATTTACATCATCACTAAACTACATTGTGGCGAAAGTATAATATTTATTGCCCTAATATGTTACGAGTTTAGTTTTTGACATTGGTTGTGTCACCAAAAATGCAATTATTCCCAACGCTACAACTTCTGAGTCAATATCATATTCATTTGTCATACTCAGTTCCCCATTAGGAACAAGAGCCTAGCTTTCAGATCATAGCTGGTCGAGTACATCGACTCCCGTGCATGATTTGTAGTACATTTTTTTGACCCTATAATGTGGAATCTAAAGATGACCTGATCTCTTCAGTATCACCCATCAACAGACAAGAAGATGAAACGATGAATATTATGGAAACTCCTGTGACATTGATTTCAATCTATAACAAACAAAACTCAATATTAATTAGGAAAATGAAATGTATATGATTCCTTATTGAACCTTATTAATTCTAGTGAAAGCAAGCGAACGAACTGAGAGTGTCGTCAGCACAGAGAACAAAATGCTTAGAGGTATATCTTCCATCTTTACATTCTGTGTTCAAATTCGTTTAAGTTGGACTTTGCTTTCTTAATTTCGCAATCGATAAAATAAAATACCAAACAATCAACCGTGTCAACTAATCGAGAAGCCTACAGTAGAAAGTATAACCCTTTGTAGAATTTTTATTTATTCATTGTAATTGTCTTTGGTCAGTAGACGTTATTTACCATTTGCCTCTATCCAGACTTCAAAGGAAATGAATATCATTCCCTTCGAATTTGCTTTTGTAACATGGACATCAATGTTTTGCAACTGACCTATTTTCAATTAGGTTCCAGAAGCAGAATAACGTTACAGCAAATATTCTCCTCAATACCAAAGACTTGCTTGTCAATTGTTTGACCTTAACTACTTGAGCATATCACTTAGTGGTTGACAATGTGTGTTTCAAATTATATTCAGCAAACAATAATTAATATATATATATAGGCGCAGGAGTGGCTGTGTGGTAAGTAGCTTGCTTAACACCATGGTTACGGACTCACTCCCACTGCGGGGCAACTTGGGCAAGTGTCTTCTACTATAGCCTCGGGCCGACCAATGCCTTGTCAGTGGATTTGGTAGACGGAAACTGAAAGAAGCCTGTAGTATA
>NC_068999.1:14554772-14556300 GCF_001194135.2 Octopus bimaculoides | reverse complement strand
TGTGTGTGTATGTTTGTGTGTCTGTGTTGACAATTAATGTTGGTGTTTTTATATCCCCGTAACTTACCGGTTCGGCAAAAGAGAACGAATAAATGAGTACTAGGCTTACAAAGAATAAGTCTTAGGGTCAATTTGCTCAACTAAAGGCGGTGTTCCAGCATGGCCGCAGTCAAATGACGGAAACAAGTAAAGAGTATATAAATGTATTCCGGTCAATTATAGATTTCACTAAACGATATAGCACTTCTAGTGTTAGCAAATTAATATTTACATACATTGACTCTTGCTTCATGTGAAAGTACACGGGGGCAAAATATTATTATTTGTCACTATGTAGACTGCGTTGTGATGTGCGTTCGTAGGACATTTTCTGTGCTTGTAATTGAAATGCTTTAAATTAAATTACGGCACTTCAGTAAAGGTTGTAAAGGATAGAAGTGTTCCTCCTTCAATCAGTCATATATATCATAACCACACACACACACACACACATACAAACACGCACGCACACACATACACAACCACACACAAACACACAAACACACGCACAGCCACGCGCACAGCCACGCGCACATAGACACAGGTACGCATGTAAACACACATGAATAATAATATGTGCTTTTGTATATAAGTATGAACGTATATGTACGTCTGCACAATGGGCCTCGTAACAGCTTACGTCTACCGAATTCACTCACATGTTACTGGTGAACATGGCGTTGAGTTTGAAGTGAATTATCCTAATTGCAAAGCAATGAGGCTTAATGCAAAATCACGTGGTTGGAAACTGAGACTCTTAACTACACATCTTTCTCTGTATCTATAGAATAACAACATCTTCGTTGAATATCATAAACATTTTAATCGACATTGAGCCTTAAACGATGCTCACCATATATTCTTGATAAGATACATTTGTCTCCGAAGAATCACGATGTTTATAGGAAGTATGATATAGAGAATCGTATGCGAAAGGCAACTAATGATTAAAGACCATGAACAACGTCATTGATTCTGCATCGTTGATATACATCTTTCAATTTGAGCATTACCGAGTTTCTACTGTTAAGGCAGTCGCTCTCAAGAAAATTTCCATTTTCAAACTTACTGCCGGATATTTTATTCTATGTAAGTTATTTTATTTAGATTTTGCATGGCAAGAAATATATGAATCATTACTTTGGAAAATTCTCATATTCTCAACATAGAAATTTCCCGATATCAGTATCACTGTTAGCTACAAATGTTTATCCCAAACAACATAACAACCGTTTCCTTTGTCCAAGAGAAAAATCAACGTTTTCATCAAGACACTTATTCCTTTAAAATAAAATTCTGACAGAAAAGATTTTTTTTTTCCTTTTCTTTGCCAAGATAACTATTTCACGTAAGGGAAGTTACTTCCAATTATAGATTAGTTCGCTAATTCGTGCTAATAAAAATGAGTGGAAACCTTCAGCCAGAATCACGGGAAATTTGTATTGAGGTTTGTTATTTGATTCTACTGAATTTACCAGAATTTTTTTGT
>NC_068999.1:14551259-14553035 GCF_001194135.2 Octopus bimaculoides | reverse complement strand
TATATATATATATATATATGTGTGTGTGTGTGCGTGTGTGTGTGTGTGTGTGTGTGTATGTATGTATGTATGTGCGTTGTGTGGGTGTGTGTGTTTGTGTCTGTGTTCTCCCCCAAACATTGCTTGTTAGTGCGTTTATGTCCCCGTAAGCTAGGGGTTCGAGGAAAAAAGTCCGATAGAATAAGTACTAAGCTTACAAAGAATAAGTTCTGGAGACGATTTGCTCGACTAAAGGTGGTGCTCAACCATGGTCGCTTTCAAATGACTGGATAGAAATAGAGGAATAACATTTTTTAAAAATACACCGTGAGGGAGAGAGATGTAGGCAGATATGATGGACTGATGCGACGTTGTCTTTATACAACACGAGATGACGCTATTCCAAGAATAATCTGTGTATCTTTTTATACATGTTCACAATAATTGTTATCTTTAAAATTTTGTACTTAGGGGCACATCAATGCAATGGATATTTGCATGTAATAAACTCTATTGTATTTATAATTATTTGCAAAAGTTTAGTTTTTATTGGTAAACATATGCAGCATCACCCGATTGAAAGAGTTAGATCGAAATCTACACTGAAATTTCATATGTTATTCTGAAGTGTTTAACATGGGCTGGAATACGCGAAGAAAATTTACTAACAAATTTATTGTTATAATAATATTTGAATGGATATAAGTTAAATAACAATAAGAAATGTCAAGTCTCGTTTTATATAATTTGCTAAAACGTATGATAGAGAATTAAAAAGGAAGTATGCATTTCTATTCCGGTTGCTGTTATGTAATATATACCGATGTTCCTTTATCAGATCTTCGGTAGCAACTATTTCTGACTTAAGGAAAGCTGAAACCTACTCTGTGATATAGTTATATCTTAATAAACTTAGAGCGGAATTCTGTTATGATCGTCTTATGCGTTAGTGTACACCAGTTAGCAATGCTCTAATAAATAGATATCTTAGTCCATGATGGCTTATTCCAAGAAACATGTATCAGGTAGCCTCCCTTACTAGTTCTATCAGCGCAAATACATTGATCTTCTTTTCCACAGTACACCCTGTCTATTGTAGAGAATTGTAGAAGGTTTTTCAATCAATGTGTTTTAGCATGAAAGGAACGTCTCCATATAGGCGTCATTTGGAAGTCAGTCTTTCATTTGTTCTGAATTGATCAAAATACATCATCATGAATTTCTTGAACAGCATCGTTTTGTCTTGCGAAAGAATAAGCTGGAAACTATTTCTCTCTCTAAGCATTGCAAATATTATTAACATCAAGAATATATTGTAGGCACCATCCTCAGGTAAAATGCTTCCGATTATATACTCGGTGATCCTAAGTTTCATAGTCGTAGCTTCTATTTGATAGGGTTCGCAAATGAATTCTGGATGTCGTGATGGAAACGTACTCTTCAGATGACGTGTGGTCATTTAAAACATTTATTTCAGATCTCCAGTGTTAACTCGTCCCTCACAACAGGCTCATTACATCTCACATTGAAAAAGAAACAGATGCGTTCAATAAGTGTTTGTCATAGAGAGATTGTGATTACTGATTCTCATGCAGTACACACATTTCAAAGAGAAATCGCAATGTTAATAGTGTGCACACAAATGCCTTCAGTCGTCGTGTCAGACGCCTCATATATATTTATGCATGTATGTATATGGTATATATATGTGTGTGTGTTGTGTCTGCAGTTGTGTGTATATATATATATATATATGTATACTTATGCACATATACATACACAAACGCATATATATAT
>NC_068999.1:14548274-14551011 GCF_001194135.2 Octopus bimaculoides | reverse complement strand
AAATGTATAAATATATATTAAATGGATTTGAAAGTTTAAACATTCCTTTGATGTAATCTACTTGATTTATATATTTCACTCAGTTAATTCGTTTCCTATAAATTTAGATATATTTCTTACAAAGCAACACTTTCCTTCTAACGAGAGAAACTTTTAGCTTCCCATACGCACCGATCATCGGCAATATATAGCAGTCGACATATTGTATTTATAGCAGATTTATTTATCATTTGTTGGAAAAATCATATCTTTGAAGTTGGCAACATTCTATAGGATGCTTCGGAGATGGGATTAACTCTTTTAATGTATTTTGTTTCTTTCTTTGTCTCTTATTTATATGTTTGTTAAAATTATGACTTATTTTCACTATTTTTGTTGATCGCTGTCGTACATAATATGTACACGTTTCAGATTTGTGTATGTCGGGTACATATGACAAGCTTTCACTTGAAGTATCTGACAATAACCATGCTTCGAACACAATAAATTGTTTGACTAGTTAAGCAGTTAGGCATATATGAGTCAAGGCGTTTGAAGTGTAGGGCCAACGGAGTGGTAATTTGCGTTTCAATAGTATCTACCAAGTAGCTGCGTCTAATACGTGACACTCCATTGGTTACGAAGACAAGTGCTCGGGTTGTTCCTATCAACGGAACAACCTGCTCGTGGAATTAACGTGTATGTGGCTGAGCACTCCACAGATATGTGCACCCTTAATGTTGTTCTAACGGAGATTCGGCGTCACACAGTGTGAAAAGTCTGGACCTTTGAAATACAGGTACAACAGGAACAGGACAAAATAATGAAAGAAAGTTGTGGCGAAAGAGTGCAGCAGGGTCCGCTACCAGCCCCTGCCGGAGCCTCATGAAGCTTTAGATGTTTTCGCTCTATTAACCCTCACAACATTCCGTCTGGGATTCAAAACCACGATCCTAACATCGTGTGTCCGCTGCTCTAACCACTGAGCCATTGCGCCTCCACAGTTGCTACGGATGACGTAAAGAAACCAATACTTGTTGCTAAACGGTGATGGCGGGACAATCACAAATAGAAAGGCACACACACAGACACGTGCACTTGCGCACACATACACAAACAGGCATATATATATACGAGAGGATGTTTTTCAGTTTTCGTCAACCAATTACAATCTCAAGTATTTGGAAGACCCGAGGCTACAATAGAGGATACTTGCAAAAGGTTCCACACAGTGGGACTGAACCGGAACCATCTGGTCGGAAACCTGCGTGTATTAGAATTTTTTCTTAATGGTATAGATAGCCAAACTGCTATTGGAATTTATATTACGTCGTGGGACTTCTACATTAGCATATAAAGTTTTACCGAATGAAATATTTTGATAGAACAGTGTCAGTCACCATATTGTATACGTCACTTTTGACAGAGTTGGAAAACTATATTCTAGTGTTTGATCTCAAGTTTATAAATGTTCGAAAGACTCCTTCATGCGATCTGTGAGTGAATTATATTAAGCAACATCAATGTCTTACAGTGGATAGATTGTGTTTTATTATTTAAGACTGTGAGACACTCAACCAGCGTATTCCGCATCAGATTATAAACAGACAAATAATGTCGAGACGTGCTGAGAGCGTAACAGTGCAGGCAATGTCGTCAGGGATATACTTCATGATGGAAAGAAATTCCATAGTGATGTGGTGGAAATATTTCACTTTTCATCTATGAATATTGTTCTGAAATTTCAGCTTGGACATTTGGCATCAGCTTTTTTTTTTTAAATTGTCTATTTAACGGGTTCAACTTTCGGGTTCTGCATTGTTATACATGTTAAAGATATACCCAAGTTGTGTAGTGAGCATAACTACTCGATGTAAGTATGTGTATAAATTTCTATATAAGCAAATTGAGAATGTTCATGTATATATTAATATAAAAAAATGCATTTCAGTGACCATAAAGGAAAAAGAAGACATGAATATAAAATAACTCAAAATATAATACTTTAGATAAGAGGTATATTTTCTGAATTCGTGAACCAAAAACAAAAATAAATAAACGGAAAACAAAATAAACAAAACAAAACATTAAAGGACAACATGAAAAATAATTTATTTCTTCCATAATGAGAGGTGATTCCAAAATAGCTGCATGATATATGTAGATATGTGTGTTCCTGGAAAGTTTGACAGAAACCACAGCTCACATATTTACTACAACTATGAATTGTGTTCTTCTCAAGATTTTTTATTGTATATTATGCATGGATTATTGAAAATGAATATCAACTATGGCTGGATGAGGTAGTCTCCATTTGTAAAGATTATATTATGGAATTTCAAATTTTCGGACATTTCAAAATCATATGGTTGTTCGTGAGAGATAGCGCTAGCTTCAAATGATGAATGTATATTTGAATGTACGTATATGTGTTTCAACGCAAGTATGTACGTATTTGTGCACGTATATATGTATACAGATAAGTATCTTATGCAAAACATCCTGGCTTTATGTAGTTATCTATCTATCTAACCCTCACGATATCTTATTTTCTCTCTATTTTTCTACCTACATACATAGATGTGTGTATTGACAAGCACACACGCACACAGCGATGAGCACACTCACACACATATATATGCGTATGATACATATATTTGTACATACATATATATGTAGAAATAGATGGTAATGCGTATTACAGAAGCATGCGTATAAAAAATAAATAAATGCATATACATGCACACACACATATATA
>NC_068999.1:14541706-14545637 GCF_001194135.2 Octopus bimaculoides | reverse complement strand
ACATATACATATGCGTTCAATAACACAGTACACGTACTGTGTTATTGAACGCTCAGGAAATGAAAGAAAAAAGATCATTCTACGTCTCGAGCGGAGCTCTTCATCAGAAATATAGAAAATGTCCAAAGACGGGAAGACGGAGAAAGACAATCGCTAACGATACACACGCGGTCACACAAACACACACACAAACACACATACACACACGCACACACACACACATATATACATATATATATATATATAGATAGATAGATCTGTGTGTGTAAGTGTACACATATATGTGTCTGTACCCTTGTTCTTCGTTCTAATGTGTGTGCAACAATGCTCACATAGCAATCTTGATGCGGTTGCGAGGTTGTACTGGATTACATTTTACCAGTAGCGCCCATGATTGACCTCACACACACACAAACACACACACATGGACCAGCTCAAGATCTGTTAAGGAAGGATATTATCCATCAGACTGCAAATACAGGTTGAAAAAAGACAGGTCAGGAAAAAAGAAAACATGTTCATTACACATTTATTTTCATGAAAAAATTGAAATTTATTATAAAGTATTATTATAGTTATGATGAATGTCGTATGATCAGTGACACTGAACATATTATAAATGAGGCTAACTTGTTTCATGTGCTAATAATGTCGATGAATCAAGTATTATAAGTGAAATACTTACTGTATACCTGCTATTGCTCACCCACCATATTTCAGGTATCCATATCATCAACATTAAATAATAGGAATGAGTCTCTAAATGTATTGAATACGCGAGATCAAATATTGGCGTAGAGGAAATTGTAGTCATAGAAATGTGTTATTGTAACATACAAATCACAAAATGCCGGCGTCACATTATTGCTGCAGTGTTGAGGTGGGGACGCGAAAATAATATAATGTTCTGTGTGTGTGTGTGTGTGTGTGTGTGTGTGTGTGTGTGTCGGTGTGTGTGTGTGTGTGTCTCTGTGTGTGTGTGTGTTGTTGAGTTGTATTGTGTGTAAGAGTGAGCTTGTGTCTGTAAAGTATGATATAATATATCTAAGAAATATTAAATAAATATACTTAAATTTCTACTACCGTGTACATCAAATGTAAACAGCCGCACAACCGGAGACGGGCACAATCATATATATAGGCATATAAGCGTTTATATCAAATGCACTTAATAACCTATTGACATATAAATGAACTATAAACTCACATAGAAAATTCCTCAAACTTGTATGCGTTAATACCCATGTATATGAAGATATGTGTGTATATCTGTATGTCACTCGCTCTCTCACACTGTCTCTCTTCCTGTCACTCTCTCTGTTTCTCTCTCTATATATATATGTATGTATATATATATATATATATATATATATATATATACACATATACATATATACATATTAGATACATGTATATATATACATACGTCTATTCATACACACGTGACTATATACGTACATACCTATGCATATACATATATATATGCATTATATATATGTAAATGTGTATATATATATACATATTAAAGTTTGCCTCTATGATCTTACATGATCATACAAATGTGTTGTGTCTCCGTGTGTGTTGTATGTGTGTGTGTGTGTGTGAGTGTGTGTCCTCGTGTGTGTCTTCCTGCGTGTATCTGCATGTAATTTTGCATATATATCGTTGTTGTGGTTTCCCCCTTTTTTTTTATTTTGCATCACAACACAAATATCACATCTAAGTATGGAGATATTATTTCCCATCCATAATCCCACAGTCTTACTGAATGTTGTACTTGAATGACTTTTCTGTCTACGAAGCGCCTTGAAGTGCATAACACATTCGAAAAATAAAGTATAAAAACGAACAGAAATATATATTTGGGTTTCAAAGAATACTGAGAAAATATATCCATTTATAGAATGAACAATTGTCTCAACTTCTTTTTATTGAATTTTAATGTACTTTATATTAGAGCTTATACTTTTCACGTCTGAATCTGATGTCTATTAGCCTCTGTACGGTGACTAGCGTTGCCTTTAGTTTTTCTGGTCTATTGATGTGTATTCCATCTGATATAATTATTCTCAAACAGTTTTCGCATATTTAAGTTTGCTTTTGATTTTCAGTTTACAAATTTAAAAAGTTGAACTATTGCTCTGCACTTGAATTATGTCTTTGTAATGTTTAAGGAAGTTCTGCATGTCAACAGTTCATTATTTATATTTTGTGCATACACTGTCTTGTTATTTTCTCAATTTTCAAAGACAAACTATCCTATAGAATATTTAAATATTTTGCTTCTGTCAATCTAGCAAACATCACGCAGATTCAGCAGTTATGCTAACACGCGTGTGTGTCTGATAAACACAAATATATTTCGAAAGAGAAGAAAAATGTAAATACCAAATTGCAGAAAGTAAGTAATGTGACACTTTTATGTGAGAACATGTTTGTTACGTAAAGGCTAGATTGAAAGGTTTCAGGAGCGCAAGGTGAAAATGCACAATATAACAACGACAGTGAAACTTCGGGCATGTTACACAAGGTTGCTATTAATTATCCTGGGCCGCTGAAAGAAACGAAAGTTTTTTTTTTTCCCGACAATAACATCCTCGCCGGATTTTAAAGCTTACAAAAATTATTTAAGACCTCGTATGCGAGGAACTGCGCTGGTGATATGAAATTAAACCCAATACTCGAATACTATTCTGTAAAACTAAGGGTTTTCAACTGTTATACAAAGTTTGATTAGGTGTTCAAATATGCAAAGTTATAGACATAGTATCTCCAACAAACATTGTTTGTGTTATATTATGCTCCGGTCAACGCAGCGAACATTTTCTGATTATGTGAAGTAGAATTATAATACATCTTCTTTACTCCAGCCCATAGATTAAGGCATTTCATATAAGAAATTTGAAGCAAAATATGAAAATAATTCACATGGCGGATAAATCTACTGTTAGAGATTTCTGGAAGAATTCAGCATAGCGTATGCAATGCAAACATTATACGGAATCATGGGAGGAAGTGAAACTTTCAATTTTGAATAATTCTTCGAAAAGTATATATCCAGACTATATCCGTTACATGACAAGATTTCCTCAAGCACAATGTATACATGAAGTTCGAAAACATTTTGTGACAGTTGAAAAACTTGTAAGATTTGAAAAATTAACGGAGAGTGATATGACCAAACTGTTACTGTTCCACAGAGAAAGTTTATCTAAGAGATGATAGTGTTATGAAAAAAAAATTGAGAAGACGGATGAGACAACGCAATTTCCACCTACACCACTTAAATTACTTGAAATATTATTACGAAAGCGTTGGCGGTTATAGGGGAAAGTGGGCATGTTTTTTTTTCTGATATTAATGCTTATCGTGAATGTAGCAAAAACAGATTTACTAGGAGTTTACAAGGAGTTCAGTTCCTATACTGAACTCATTGATGATGCAATCATAAACAACAAACAATTTTGGATATCCTCAAGTTGAGGATAATGAACTATAACATATGAATAATATATACTGTATGTATACTATACATATATTATAGGTAGTGTATATCTCCCTCATCCTAGTAGTAATAGTCATTCCTAAACCACCGCCAAATCACATTATTCAATATTTGTTTGTGGCAAGAGCGAAGTCTAAATATATTGCGATTCTTATAACTTCCCAAACCTATTACTCTTAAAAAGATTTTTTTGCTTTTATATATAGATAGCGTACCGTATATGTTTAGAATTTGTAATCTTTATCTATAGACATCATCGTCGTATTATTTCTCTGTCGCTTTATTATGCAACGTAATTCTCGAAATGTCCGTAGAAATGAAATTTCATTTGATAATATTAATATCAATTGAAAAATTAATTTCGACGTAGTGTAGGATTGTCAGGAAGGTATCCGCAAATGACAGATCCCTGTATGTGCGTGTATA
>NC_068999.1:14538466-14540265 GCF_001194135.2 Octopus bimaculoides | reverse complement strand
ATATATATTTATATTTATATATATATAATACATATATTCATTCTGATTGAAGCAACACTTCTTATTTTCGATGTCACATGGATCCCACGCAGGTAACTTCTCAACGCATTTCTAGATTCCAAAGGAGGAGGATGAATTGAGGATAAATCAAAGAGACGCGTTGATGCAATGAGACTTGAAGTGTCAACACAAGAATATAATCGGCTCCCCAATGTTAGCCAATAATTTAGGTAGACTGTATTGAAAATATTCTACCTCTTCGATATATACCGATTGCTATAAGGCCGTCCATTACGCTCTGTATGTGAATCCATCATTACATTTAAATTTATATCTAGGATCACAAGTCAATTGAACAATAATCAATTTGCAACACTATTTGGGTTGAATCGCATATTTGTTGGTCATATCAGTTATACAAACCAAAGGCGCTTGTTTCAGCAATAACCACATTTCTGTATCATTGAAAGCTATTGGATTTATTTTATAAACGGTGTCCAGCCTACTCACACCATTTCCTAATAGAGCTTACACAACATAAAATGCTCTTCTTCATCTGACAGTTGTAATACACTTCTAAGAAACTTGTATTCGTTAAATATATTCGACACAATCTGTCAAGTTTACCGTGAACAAAACGTGCTCAGCTTTCTTGTTCTCCATGTTAATTTCACAAGCACTCGTTCAAATTTTTGATGTTGAACTGAGAGCATCTTAATGGTATAGTTAAGCCGAATACATTCACCCGTCTGTATTCAACAGCGATTCCCAGAATCAGTACCCTAGTTCAAATGATAACACTATTATATAAACGAAATGTTAAGAGTAAATGAAAATCAGAATGAGAAATCAGTATATATTACCATTTTCGAGAAACCACGCCAATTAGAGTTGTTTCTATCATAAGTACAATGCCTAAAATATAGATTTCAAATGTCGGGGACAAGGTCAGCAGCTGAGTGGGAAAGGTAAATGGAATACATCGCCCCCAGTGATCAGCTGGTGTTTTTTTTCAATCACAAATGGATGAAAGGTAAACTTGACCACAGTGGCATTTAAAGTCAGAGTGTTAAGTCGGACGACAAAATGATTCTAAGCATACTGCCCGGCGCGGTAACATCTTTTGGCAGCTCGCCTCAATACAACACCTAAAGTATTAGGGACAACATTAGTCGATAAGCTCAACTTACTCAAGTGATGATTTATCTTCATCTTTCACTCAGTGATAAAATTGATTTCCAATTTTGGCACTAAACTAACTAAACCCTGTCTCCTCAACTGGTACTCAATTTGTATTTATTTCACAGAAGTCCAAAGGATGAAAGGCAACGTCTACCTTGAAGTAATTTGAACTCAGAACGCGAAAACAGACGATACGCCGGCTTAACGACGGCTCCTACTGATTATTGATGTGGTTTGAACATAGTACATAAAGAGACGGAACAAATGCCACAAATACATTCTTTTTGAAATTAGAATGATCGACGAAAATCTTTATACCACATTAATTACTTTGCTGTGTTAAAGATTATTGATTGCTATTATGTAGAGAAAATTCACAGTTAAAATCGAACGCATACTTGGCAGGTGCATTTATTATTAATTTTTTTTAGGGTATTAAGGCGAGAAGATGACGCGGACAAATTGAAATTTACAGATCTGGAGCCAGAGAGGACAGAGCGGTAATAAATTGCGTAAGGAAATTTCCTCGGCGATCTTAAGATCGCACCAACCTCTTATGCCGTTCTAGTAACACTTATGGCCATAATGATTCCAAATTTTGGCATTAGGACAGCGAT
>NC_068999.1:14538011-14538456 GCF_001194135.2 Octopus bimaculoides | reverse complement strand
GCCATAATGATTCCAAATTTTGGCATTAGGACAGCAATTTCAGGAGAAGGGGAATATCTATTATATTGACTGCAGTGAGGAATTGTGTATATTATATGCATTACGAGAAGATGAAAAGTAAAGCTGACTACAGCGGAATTCGAACTGACGGCGTGAAGTCGGACGAAAAGCTACCAAGCAAACACATCTGACTGCTCTCTAGCCAAATAATTATAATAATGATATTAATAACGGTTTCACATCGATGTTAGTGTATAACTGGCATTTAATTTATTTTATCGATCCTGAGCGGATGAAAGTTAAAGTAGACCTAGGTGGAATTTGAGTTCAGAACATGTAAACGGACGAAATGCAACCAGAGATTTTGACCCGCGTACTAACGATTCTGCCTTCTCGCCACCGTAATGATGATAATAATAATAATAATACTAATAATAATAATAAT
>NC_068999.1:14536630-14537629 GCF_001194135.2 Octopus bimaculoides | reverse complement strand
TATATATATATATATATATATATATATATATATATATATCTTGGAAAACGGGAATACTAACGTAGAATATGCGAATAATCGTCTGATAGCAAGCGTTCGGATCTTGGAGAAGTTTATTGTCGCGTAAACATGAAATATATAAAGCAAAAACACACACAACAATAATTTAAACATACATTTTATATTTTATATATTCATACTGAATTCATGATATTATCAATTTGAATATATATTTCTTCTAAATTTTGTTCCTAGCTTCGCATAATATGTTTCCTGAGATTTGTAATATATTAAAGAATTTTTGAAAAAAGAATCTGTCATTCTATTATTTTTTCTTCGTGTCCATTCTTTATAGCAATCTGTATTTTACTTACTTTCATAATCTAGTTCATATTTTGTGATTTTTCTTCTCTCGCTGTCGCTATCTCTTTCAATTTCTTCATAGACACACACGCACACACACACAACTACGCACCTAAATATACATGGTCATGAGAATATGTGTTTATGTATCTGTGTGTGCGTATGTGCGCCTATGTGTGAGTGAGTATTGGTGTGGATTTGGGCGTGATTGTGTATCTCTACTCACGCCATTATATCTGCACGTTTTCTGAAACTGAAACAGATTTGAAATGTAATTTCCTTTGAGAGTAGCCTGATCATAATGTATTTATCATGGATAATATTGTCAGTGTATACATGTGTGTGTGAGTGTATGTGTGTGGGTGTGTGTATATGTGTGTGTGTGTGTGTGTGTGTGTGTGTGTGTGTGTGTGTGCGTGTGTCTGTGTGGCACATATAATTCTATAGCTAGCAGAAGAAGTATTTCTATATCTTCACTTATACATATATAAATAATAGCCTAATCTCGCTGCCTCTCAATGTGTATGTACTTAGGTATCTATGAAAGTATGTGTTTATCTATGTATATATGTATGTATCTATCTATCTATCTATCGATCTATATATATATATATATATATATATATATATATATAT
>NC_068999.1:14535939-14536499 GCF_001194135.2 Octopus bimaculoides | reverse complement strand
GATATTACTGCATATATATATCTATATATATATATGTATATATAAACGTATAAATACATAAATACCTGTGTGTGTATGTATACACATACACATATACAGAGAAATGTGGGAGAATGAGAGAGAGAGAGAGACTTACGTACTATCAGACAGATTGATATCGATTATCACTATGGCTTTTCAAAAATGTAAGGCAACATATATTTAGTGTAAGTTTAACTTATTACGATCTTCCGAACATTATATTTAGGTAATTAATTTAAATTATTGTTAATTTGACGTTTGGCACCTTTGACTTCTCTTGAAACAATAATGACGACACTGACTTTAGTGTGCTGCCAAGTAAGTTTAATTACGTTCAGTGTGTGTGTTACCGATGATTGTACAACAACTGCTATCCATTGAGTTTTGAATAGTAAGCGTAAATGGTATGTAAATAATATATTTTATGTATTGTAGACCAACTTTTACAAAAAAATCATCAATATCGGAACAGAATACAACAAAAACACACACAGCGATACAGGCGATTTCACACAAACATAACAACATTGATACTACAG
>NC_068999.1:14532417-14535526 GCF_001194135.2 Octopus bimaculoides | reverse complement strand
TATATACATACACAGAGGCACTTATACATAAAGAGGTTGACATGAAATCAGAGTTGACATGTGAGCGTGCACCATAGTTTCGCTAAATATTTTCTGTCATTGACTAGAATAGATAAATCATGATACCCTCTCAAGACTTTCACATTTAATGCAGCAAAACTTCCAGAATATGACAGCTGTACGTTCGGAATGATCGGTTAGTTTAAGGTATTCATTTGTTACAGGCTAACGGGAGATTAATTGCCTTGATAATGGGCTCAGTAGAATGGCCGATCTTGGAATCGAACCCGGAATCCTATCAATAAGTATATATGTATGTGCATATTTCTGGTAGTGCCTTTTTGTTTGCTCTCTCCCCACCGTTCTCTCTATCTCTCTCTCGCTGTCTGACACACACACAAGCACACAAGCACATTCATATCTACAAATAGTCGCATCAATAATTTTGCGGTCTGTTGCCATATTAACGAAGCTAAATCACCCAGAGTTAAGCCGCTTGGCTGAAATTGACTGTTCTGCTGTGCATGGACACTAAGTCTTATCGTTCTAGATCACGTCCGCTGTTTTCAGCAGTGCTTGGAAGAAAGGTGTGGAGCTTGTGAACATCGCATTGACCATAAATCTGCATGGCATTTTGCCAAAAGCATGACGAAACCTACTCAGAGGCCTACGCAAGATTGTAGAATGTGTAATGGGATAAGTGTATGAGTCGAAGAATCTAGATAAAGGCGAACTTTCTAGGAGACACGCGACCAACAGAAGTGAGAAAAACATCGCTTGTGTACGTGCAACTCTGAGGGAAAATCACTGAAGAGTTTTGTATGTGATGTGTGCGTTCCAAGTTTGTGGTAAAAGCGCTTTCAGCTGATAAGGGACCTGCCCATTCAGTGCAGCTTGTGCACTGCTTTTTGGCTAAGTACAACATTGCCCATGTCCGACAGAAACTGTATTCACCAGATCTTGCCTGTTGCAACTTTTGTCCTCTTTCAAAAAATCAAATCCCGCTTGAAAGGAAAAAGATTTAAGGACTATTCTGAAGGAGATTAAATGCCAAATTGGTACGTGTTGTAGTTTTGTTTCTACAGGACCAGTCCGGATGCTTATTAATCAGAACTTTTCTATATTTCCTAATATAATAATGAGCGTAATGGTTTTATATAATTGCATATACATGTGTGTGTGCGTGTATGTGCGTGTGTGCGTGTGCGTGTGCGTGTATGTGTGTGTGTGTGCGTGTGTGTGTGTGTGTGTGTGTGTATTAATTTGTCCAAAATGCCTCAGGACGGAGCAGGAAAAAGAGTGGTATAAATAGAGGGAGAAGAGATAAAATAGTAATTCAGTGAAGAAGTAATCAGAGTAAGACCCTTAACTCAGGGGGAGTGAGAGAATGTAATAGCAATGAGAGAAAGGAAGTGGCAAAGACCGCGTCGGGTATCTTCTGTCCTGCTCCGTCACAACCTGTAAGAATGGAAGGGGTGATAGGTGAATAACGAAGCAAGGGGTGACAAAAGTCAGCGTTTCAACTCCAGTGTGAATATATGTGTGAATGTGTGTATGTGAATATATGTGTGTATGTGAATATATGCGCGTATGTAAAAGGGAAGTAGGCGAATGTGTGTATGTGTATGTGTGTGTATGTGTGTGTGCAAGGAACGGTTTGTGTTTTTTAAACCGAATTTATTTTTTCTGATGTTTTATTTATTCCTGAATGATGTGTAAAGTAATTTTGATTTATTAAGTGCCTTAATGAATTATTTATACTGAAATATATATTGAAGAAGATAAATATGTTCATTTGAATATATACGTTTTTGCGTAGTAACTCCTTTATTATTATTATAATATATCTCTCTATATATATATATATATATACTAGCAGAAATACCCATCGTTTATCGAGTAATTACTTTTACTGTTTATTGAAAGCCATATTAAAAATATTATTTTATGTATATTTTCTTTTCCTTCATGTGTGTATTTTTAGAAGACAAAACCTCGTAATAATTGAAGTAGAAGAAAGATCAATATCATACATGAACTTGTATTTGTTTATGATATGTGCCTTGTATGTGTTATATTTTGTTTTACTCCACAGTCATGGAAATATCATTATAAGTGCAAAACATGTAATGATTGAAGTAGGAAAAAGATAATTTTTTATACCCGAAGTTTATTACCTGTGAGATATATATATTTTTTTATTTATCAATACAGTAATGACAATAATATAATACAGTTCATTGAACTAGGTAATTTACCATTCTTGAATGTAATGATATTAATAATGGTAAATGATGTTATAGAAGTATTCGTGTTGCATTAAGAATGAATATTTTTGTACGAATAATGTTTTGTGTTTCATTTCGGAGTACTTAAACCTTTGCTACATCATTGAGAATTATTGGCTGAATAAAGTTTGTGCACAATTAATCTTGTACCGTTGCATAATTTTGGTTGAGACAAAATATATAATAGCATAATAGGAGTCCATTTTTCAACTGAAGACAATCAGGAGCTGTACCTGGTGGTTGTAGTGAGCTAAAGAATTCGATGGTGTAGTTTACAGTATCCTGATTATCAACAACACTGTCAACCGAGTTATAAGTGAAGACTTCTGGAACTTTATTCAACAGCATATTATTAATGGTATGTGGAGGAACATTTTTGAGCTAGGATAGCTCTGTCACCGTTCTAATCTGTGTTGTTGTAATTATGAAGAAGATTAGGAAGTGTTCCATACATCAAATCATGGACGGAATCAGTTGAATTATATATTGCAATGTCAACTTCCGGTATTGACGTAGAACGCGCGCACGCATACACACGTGTGTCTTTGTAAATATGTTTTTATATATTTATGTATGTTTGTGTTTGTAAGAGACAGTGTGAGTGAGTCAAGGTGTGTGTCATCATATACATCCATCATTTTTGGATGTATGTGTGCGTGTGTATGTGTCAGAGACAGAGTGAGAGAGCGGTGTGTATGTAGTATTTACTCTCTCTCTCTCTCTCTCTCTCTCTCTCTCTCTCATACACACGCACATACACACACTCATACACAAAGATGTATGCATATTTATGCATGTACGTATACATGACAACAAACTTC
>NC_068999.1:14528429-14531160 GCF_001194135.2 Octopus bimaculoides | reverse complement strand
TCCGATTTATATATATGACACATATATATATGTACATACATGTGCTTATGTATTTATACGTATAAATGCGCACATTTATTTGAATACATATTTAATAAATGTGTACGTTTGGAAATGTGCGTAATTGCGGTTGTATATGCCTGAGTGTATCACTATATATGTATGGGTAAGGGAACACATGTCTCTGTATATGTATGTACCTGACATCATAAATGAAGAAATTGTTAAAATACAAAATATAACCACCATTTGTTTTTTGCCTACGATAAACTAAAACACGTGTGATCAAATCCATAACTGTCATAAGCAGACCTATATTGCTCTTGCATTATTCAAAACTCATGATAGCAAATTTCAATATATATTATTTTGCACTGTTTCAAATTTTTAAGAGTTAACTAAACGTAACTTTTCACTGAATTTGAAATATGTGGGATATAACTTTTTCAAATATTACTAGTTCCTGACACAGCACAGGCTACAATTTCTACATAAATAAATGATTATTAATGAACCTGTCGAAAATTCCGATAAGCTGTATGTAGAGGCGATGAAGAAATAATAAATAACAAATTATAATCACAGTTTTGACTTAAATACATGCTTGATAACCATTGAGATATGCTTCTATCTATATATTCAGAGCATAGAGTATATGTATATGTGGCCGTTAATGTTTATTACAGTAGTGCTACTTGTATATCATGTATGAGTTCGTTCTAACGTATACATTGTCCAGGTATACCGGTTTTCACCCTATATGCATGTAAGTCGTGGACTTGCGCTATGTTTACGTATGATTCATGCTGAAAATTTTGGTAAGCCACAAAAATCACGAAACATCTATATCCATCATTGCACAATCGGATCTTGGGGACTTGTACTGCCTTTCTATGAGTCACAGGTGTTCTAATATCCGGCGCTTTGTAAGAGTAATGCCGACCACACCAATTCGTATCCTGCCTGCAAATATGTTATAATTCTATGTAAAGTATATGCGTTTATATATTTATGTATGTATAAATGTGCACGAGTTTGGGAGTGGGTGTTATACATGTGCTTTAAGAGTAGAAGTACCTAGGTTGTATACAAAATTCAATATTGATAGGCAAATAAAAAAATAACCAGCTGTAATGGTCGTCCACAGTCCTATATTTTAATATACATGTAGAACATGTCCGCGAATTGTTCCAAAGTAATAACATGGAATGCTACTCAAATATTTTCCCTCAACTTTGCAGGTCTGTAACAAATAAAAATCCATCAGTGAGTCTTCCTTAGTGTCTTGTGATGATATTGTTTTACGTGATAAGAGAATTAATTTTTAAAAATTCGGAATGCTTTTATAACTTTGAATATATATTTTAATAGTATGTCTTTATCATTTCCTAATAAAATTCCTTCCGCTATTATTATCTATATGTAAGCAAGGCATCGAGTATGAGGTAACATATAAAACAATTTTTTAAAAAATGCATTATATATTACGACATTTCATACTGATGCCAAACGCTTACTTGTCAAATTTGCCTCTAAAACACATGGAAACCATAATAATAGTGTATTGATCAATTGCTTGGCCCCATGTTACCGGCTAACAAATGACTAAACTGTAAAGTATTATGTAGTTATGAAATTATATGTATAAACATGCGTGCATGTGTGTGTGTGCGCGCGTCTGTGTGCATGTATGTATATATGTGTGTGTTTGTGTGTGAATGTGATTTTGAGTGTGTGAATGTTTGTGTGTGTGCGTGTGAGCGTGCGTGAAAGTGTTCCATTTTCATTACTAACACGTCTATTTTCCAGAGGTTTATCTCGTATTTTAGTATTTCTTCTATTCTTATTAGTTGTTTACTGTTAGTTTGGAACATTGAAATTCCGATATCTATATCCAATTTTGAGTCTTCATGATCCACTTTTAATAACTGATATATTCTTGACATCTGTGTTGATTGATATAATGCTTGATTTCATGCAGTCATTACCATCCCAACACTTTTGGCTGTTGTGTAAAGTCTTGATGAGCGTTTCCTTCTTTAAGTTTGCATTAAAAAAGAAAAAAGCATTTCAAAAGCATAATGCTTCGCTACAGACTTAAAAGCCTTACGTGTAGACACATTTGACCACAACAAACGTATAATATGACGTCGAAACAACATATGTAAGCTGCTATCTATTGCAAAAAAGAAGAAAAGTTGACAGAAATTCTACATTATTTGAACGTATTTCCAACACACGTCACTCTAGCTAGATATACAGAGCATGAACTTGAACATGAAACTGTAATGTGTTAGAAATTTAGAATGTCAATTTAGAACATATTCCAACCTAAGCACAAATATTTATGTAACACATACAATGTTAAGACATATTTAATAAAGAAGTTATATAATAATATAATAAATTTATCCCCAACATGTGTTAATCTATAGATACGTTTTTCCCCACAAAGACGCACAGTCATGCAAACTACCATATGTATGTGTTTATATGTATATTAGTATGTATGTTAGTATGTATGTATGTATGTACGTATATATGTATGTATCTATCGTTCTTACGTTTAAGCTGGTTCTCATACAATTCCCTGAGGATAAGTTTACATTTTTAGCATCGCCGATTCCTATGGATCGCATAAATTGTAATTCTTGGAAACATATGTCGGAATAAAAGTATGCAGTTATAACATGCGTTTACTCCATTCTTCAAATTTATATATACTCAAATA
>NC_068999.1:14524715-14528151 GCF_001194135.2 Octopus bimaculoides | reverse complement strand
TATATATATTAATATCTATATGCACAAATACACACACACATATATGCGTGCCCTTGTGTGTGTGTGTATGTGCGCGCGCGCAGGTATGGATGTCCCCTCGTGACAGAAAAAGGGCACCGATGCCCATTGAAACCTTGTGCAATTTATGCTCTACACTTATGTTTCTGCTTGTGACAAATGAACCCAGATTTTGATAAGCGTGTTCGTCAGCTGATATTGTAGACAAAGCTTTCGTGTTTTTTGTACACTGTTTGCGCGTTGTCATGCAAATCGCTTGGATACTACGTGAAAAATGCGTGTTATTTCGAAAACATCCACTTGTGTCTCTAATTGTTTACTACAATGCTTGCGATCACAGAAATACCTCCTTGAATTAACTTATTTATGCTTCACAGACTTTCACAGGGGACATTACACAATCTTGAAATCGAAGTCTTGTTTTCTGCAGCTGACATTTCTACAATCAATTTCGATATATAACATATGTTGAGGGATCCTGTGATCAATCGTTTATACAAGGCGTACCGGCCAACGCACATGGTGCTTGTGTACAATTTCTTCAAAGCTGAGAACGTCCGCTCCCCACAAAACATGTGACTGAGGCCCGAATCGACCAGCCTGACATAGTTAATAATCTTAGAAACAGAAAATTTTGTATGAAGTTGATTTGTTATACATAGTAATTGTGATACTGTAGTATTCAAAAGTACTCAAACTTTTCATGTTTAAGTTTATTGCGTCCTGTCACTTCATGATAACATAGCATATATGTGTGTGTGAACATAAAACATAGAATATTTAGACGTGCATGTTGTGTTTGTATACCTGTGTATGTCTCTGTGTGTCCGTCGTGTGTTCATGAGTGTGTGCATCTGCCTTTGTGTATAGATCTGTATCTCCAAAGGAATGTGCACAAGTGTCTTTTATTCAAACTTACTTTGTCTTCTGAGGCGAGAGTGTGAATGAAATATATAATAACATAATAACGATAGGTCAAATTATTCACTAAAGTTACAAGACAATTCCTATTCAGAGATACGCTTGCATAATTTGTTTAGCCTGAATGTGAAACAATTGCCAGATTCTCAATTTGTAAGTTAAGGTCATGAATAACCTTGCACGGTTTAAGTTCACTTGCCTATAAGACATTTCCATAAACAATTCACCATTCTTTTGTCCAAATCATAAATATATGGTCTTTGAATAGGCGCAACATTTCTCTTCGCTATCGTGTTAATTTCAGCAGATTTTTTCCCTTATAAATGACCGTATTTATTTTCTATGTTCCTTCATTGTTATTATTTCCGTTCTTTCGCTACAATATTTTTTTTTACTTGTTATTCTTTCTAGATATCCATTCTTTACGTTCGTATTCACTTTCTTTTGTTTGTAAGTAGATTTGCTTGTAAAATAATTCATTTTTGTATTTTTGGTTTTGTTTTCAACATCTTTCTTTAAGATATTGTCATATGTTCTTCACTTTATCATACAATGAATTCCCTTTATCGATATTCCGATAGAGTATTATCATTAATAGGATTGGGTTATTCATTTGTTTTCACAACTTTCATTATATTTTCGATATCCTTTCTCGAACGCCTTTCATATTCTTCCATATCCAGTTTTTTTTTTCCTTTTAATTGCCTTCGGTTTGTAAGTGTAAGATATACATAAATACACACACACACACACATATACACCCCCCACACATATATATACAAATATATATCCATACATGTGCGTATAACTGGATATATTGTTATATGGTTATATGGTTATATGTCTGCGTGCGTACACATGGCGTACGTGATCGAATGAACAGAGCACTAAAGTTATATAGTAGATTTTATATTTAAACAAAATCAGTTTCAGCATTGCTCTTATATTACTTGATACGTAAATGATGTGCTATCAGTTACATAATATATGTCACTGTAGTCGCAGTGCCCAGAATTAACTGTATATGATGATTATCATAGGCAAAATTGTTGATAAGCCACAAAAATAGCGAGGCATCAAGATGGTGTCTGGGATGAAATGTCCCGCCTACCTGTAAGTCAAAGGTGTTCTAATATCTGGCGCTTTGAGAGAGTAATCTCGGCCATGCCAATTTGCAGCTTAACAGCAAATATACTGTTAAATTTATGCATTTATATATCTAAGTATGTGTACATGTGCGCAATGTTTTTGAGACGGTGTCGCATGTCTGTGCATTAAGAGTAAAAATACCTAGGTTGTGTACAGGATTCCATTTCGATAGTCAGAAGAAAATATAACCAGAAGTAATGGAGATCCACAACCATATGTTCTTATATACATGTAGAAATTGTCTAGGAATTGTTTCAATGGATCAAAGCATTTCCTGCTTAGACCGTTGTGCTACAGCTAAGACTGCATAATTAGGATATGGTTACCTTAGAAGAAAACTAAATTGTAAGTGATGGCTATAAAAATGCATTAATAAATTGTGAATACAAATCACTCTAGAAGCTATGGCGTACAGTTCGGGTATGGAAATTAAGAAACCCATCTAAACGTTTGATCAGCGACTTTGCTTGTACTCCCATGCTTGACACGCCCCATTTAATGAAATACTACCACTGGAGCATGGACTGGGCCTATTATCGGTGTTGAACATTGAATTATTGAAAGATTTTGTAATCGATTGTTCACTGTTTTATTGATATGTAATGTATCATTGTCCATCAGCATAACATACCGACGCACGAATGGTTAAGTTATCATCGTGAACTTGAAATAATTTGCGATGATATACACACTTTCTGCCAGTATATATAAGTTTCATCTAAACAGGAGATATGCAATCATGCATAGATTTAATATAGTATAGGGGGGCGGGGTAACAATATATATGACACTTTCTCAGGCTCAACGCTTACTATTAAAACAGAATGGTAAGTATCGACTAAAATCAGCTGAGGTCAGCCAATGTGCACTTAGAAATACGTATACCACATCTACAATTTCTAGAAGGTAAACGTTAACTACATTTTGTTAGCACGAACAAAAAACACACTAAGCACTCCGTCACTTACGACGTCGAGGATTCCAGTTGATCCGATCAACGGAACAGCCTGCTCGTGAAATTAACGTGCAAGTGACTGAGCACTCCACAGATACGTGAACCATTAATGTAGTTCTCGGGGATATTCAGCGTGACACAGTGTGACAAGGTTGGCCCTTTGAATTACAGGCACAACAAAAACAGGAAGTAACAGTGAGAGAAAGTTGTGGTGAAAGAGTACAGCAGGGTTCACCTGACAGAGCCTCGTGGAGCTTTTAGGTGTTTTCGCTCAGTAAACACTCACAACACCCGGTCTGGGAATCGGAACCACGATCCTATGACCGCGAGTCCGCTGCCCTAACCACTGGGTTATTGCGCCTCCACACTAATCATATATATATATATATATAT
>NC_068999.1:14519159-14524229 GCF_001194135.2 Octopus bimaculoides | reverse complement strand
ATATATATATATATATATATATATATATATATATATGATATAAAGCATACACTATGAAAATAAAATACAAACCATAGAACGAAAGCGTCTACTTGACAAAATAGCAAATGCAAAATATCAATAGAATCATATTACACAGCCGAAGCTTAGTCAGTGGCTTAAAGAAAATTTTACTTTAATATTTGCTTTAATAAAGTAATGGAAACAGAAACGAAATGCATGCAGTCTATGTGTTCGTTAGCACTCTGCATCTTTCGGAGAAATAAAAGCAGGTTTTAAAGGATGGAAGGTTTGTCTGTGAGACATTTCGTCTACAATATGTGATACATGTAAAGAGATTTTCGTAGCATTTTCCCTGTTCATAGAGAATGACAAGAAATAGTATAGTTATTAACATCATACTGTAAAGTCATAAAACAAACTATATTTTATGTATCATAAATTTACCGTACTTTTCTTACATATGCTACATTAGGCATAAATATTTATGCACACCATTGAAGTGCTCTGGATTGGAAATTAAGTTAACTATTACAGTGGAAGATTAGTTTCTCATTGATTAAGTTGCTGTTAGTTCTGTTCATAGGCAAATGGATTATATGCATCTTATGTCTAATGAGAGTAATGAAACCGTGAAACCTACCAATAGAAATTCCTTTATCTTCCTTCAAGTTAAGGAACAAGGAAAGCACATTGATATCTTATAAACGTGTACTTATCTTTCAAAACATAGTTTAATAAGATTTGGAATATAATTACTTGAAAATTATCTATTATAAATTGTGCATTGGATATATATACACAGATGAATTGCTTATAGTCAGTAGAGAGGAATTCATGCTAAACTAATACGTGAGCAATTATGACAAAATCTTCTTTCTGGCTTCAGGTAAATATATCTTTAATGATAAGACCTCATTAACATGTTATGTTTCATTATTCGATTGCACTTGAAACATGTAGCGTGTAATTTTCAAAACTCACAATGCTGAAACGAATGTAACAAATAACATGAAATTGGGGATATAAATTGTTCGTGGAGTTTTCATAATTAATCTCACATTCGCAACGTATAATATAACCAGCAATCCTAGCAAGTAAAGTAGAAGCTGCACCTGAATACTACATGTATACTTAACAATGAAAATTCATCTGGATCTTGAAACTCACCAGTAGCAGTGGTACATCTAAATCTACATAGAGATATTCTATACGTTATTATGTGTATTTGCTTCAGCGTTTGTGCGTGAGCACGTCTGTGTTTATGTGTACGTTCTTCTGTATTATATATTCTGTATGCCTTAAATGTTTGGATGTACGGAATTTCTTAACCTTTATGTTATGTCTCAAGCTACTGCTATGTAGCACCTTCGGATGATCTCTACTCAACCGCTACAAAACTGCTATTCTACTGCTACTCAACTCTCCTACCATGGCCAGCCTACCTCTATTTATAGTCTTCGGAGATCCTACTTCTTCGCCTGGGGTTGTCGACACAACACTTTAGTGTACTTGGAATTTTAAAACGTGCTTGCATAAGATGTTATATGTAAAAAAGTTTTCATAAGATTTAGGCTAACATCGGCAATAGTTGCGTTATCTGATCTTACTTTACAAAAACAAACTTCCTGATTTGTCTCTTATATTGCAATTAAAGCAAATGCCATCTCATCTTGGACAATTTGCGCTATATGTTTATGTCAAATAGTATATACTTAATTCAAAATATGACCTGACTAATTTTACTTCTCACTTTAACGTATACTCTAATATTTACTGGAATTCTAATATATGCAAATACATATGATCGAAGCAGTAAATGCTTGCCATTATTGAAACGAGTAAGACATTGATACCATAAAACATTTTTATATTCTTCCGAAATATAAGTATGTATAATAAATATAATTCTTTCGCATTTATCGTCATTGAAATAACTGAATTACCCTATTCTTTACAAAACGTTTCATTGTATTTATTTCCTTCATACCAGAATAATATTTCACCCCACATCTCAAAGTTTACAACTGAATACTTGTATTATAAACACATTACAACTTAATTATATGTACGTCTTTAACACTGTTTTATTAAGAAACTAACGATTCAAAACGGATATTGAATACTTATTCAAGCTGTTTTCTTCAATAACGAGTAAGAAATTGTGTCAAATCTTATTGTTTGGTCGTTACTAATGCAAATAGCAATAAATCACGTTTTTTTTTCTAAGTTGCCAGCATTTATCACATATAAAGAATTTTGTATTTAAGAAATATATAACAATACCTGCAGAGAATAGCAGATTAGGATATAGAACATGAAATGGCTGAAAAGTTTGACATTTACGGTGAGGCGGTAGTTAAACAATATACATATATACATACTTATCCACATATATTTATACACACACACGTGTATGTGTATTGTATGTATGCCTACAATAGTACTTGTCGTTGTCACCAACATAAAAGATCAGTGCATAATTTAAATGGTTGTTTGCAGAATATATAACACGCTCATTAGTATCTGAAACAAAGGAATGAATACGAATTTTGAATAAATAACCACACCCACCCATACACGCATACATATATGTGAGTGCGTGTGTGTTTATATGCGTGTGGTTGTGTGCGTGGGTGCGTATGTGTATTACTATATCTGTGGCGTGCGTGTGTGTATTAACACATCTGTGTCTATCACTTTATGAAGTACAAAGAATGTAGAAGAAGCCGCGCCGGGTTAAACTTCAATAAATAAATCAATTATAATTTATGATATGGTAAAATGTTGCATTGAAGCACTTTGCCATTGTCATGGATATTTTGTAAAGTTTGAAAGTCACTAACCCGATTCAATTCGTAGCTTGCTGTCATCATTTTAGGCCAGAATTTGAGTGATGCTTTAGAATCTCCAGTGAAAATTACAAAATATTTAGTGCATACACACTGCGTACTTGAGATGATTTAAACTCACACGCTTCCGCTGTTCAGTGGTATCATGTTCATTTGATTGTTTTACTTTGTAACTCAAGCGATAAAGTCGAAAACCCCACATTTTTTTAATACATATAATTATAATTTTACATTTTCAGATATAATTTATTTTAATGTATTAATTATTTTCACATATCGTTAACTTGAAATATCTTCACTAACGTAATCACTCTCCCACTACATATCAAATGCAATAATGTGACCACCTTCCGTCATGACTGTGATTCCACCTAGAAAGTTACCCTCCGAGCCACAAGTCGAAGCAATTTTGTTTTTATGGAAGACCAGCAGTCGGCCATGCATACAGGCCTCTCCTCTCCACGCCACCAGTGTAATCCAAGAGGAAGGCAAAGGGGCCGATACAGCTTGGCACCTGAGACGTCGCAACTCATTCCTAGAGCTGAATGAACTGGAGCAACGTGAAAAATAGTGTCTTGCTCAAGAACACAACACCGGTCCGGGTTTCGAACTCACAACCCCACGATCGTAAGTTAGACGCTCTAACCACTGAGTCATGCGCCTTCACATCAAATATAACATATTCACTCTTATTCGTGTTTGTGTCAGTTTATTATTATTTATTAAAACGCGCAGCCATAATACTTAATCTAGCTTGACATCTACTCCGTCAATGACACAGATCTATACGTTCGTGTATTTCATTCATTCATCTAATCATAACATATATACGCTTACCCAAACTAATCCTAGCGTATGAAAGCGCGCGTACACATATATAACATGTAGAAGAAGGCGATCTATTTCATAAATTATAATAGAAAAATGATGTTTCTCTTTTTTTAACATTGCAATGCTAATATTGGTGATTTCGAAGTTGCTGCCTGCTGGTGATCACAACGATAATGACGAAACTGATGTTGGTAGTTATGAAGATGTTCTTGTGGCGATATATTATTATTAAAAGCAAAAGAAAAGTAAATTAAGTACATATACGATACAGATAATAACAATAACAACGATTTTTTATTATCATCATAATCATCATCATAATCATCATCATCATTATTATTGTTATTATTATTATTATTATTATTATTATTATTATTATTATTATTATTATTATTATTATTATTATTATTGTTGTTATTATTATTATTATTATTATTATTATTATTATTATTGTTATTATTATTGTTATTATTATTATTATTATAATTATTATTATTATTATTATTAGTATTAATAATAATCATAATCATAATAATAATAATAATAATAATAATAATAATAACATCTCTGTCAATAGCCATATTTCCGATAAGCTTGTTAATAATTGTCAAGCGGAGTTGATTCTTCAATAGCCAGCTCTGCTGAACACATCAAAGCACAAAGTACAGCATTATATCACATTATTGACTAACATTTTCTTTGAAGAATATATTCTTAAAACTGGAATATTTCCAGCTTTGTCTGTCATACGAAATATGGTCTGTATGTAAGAAACTTAATCCGTAAGAATTGATCGACTCTGTGTGATATCAGAGATTGCATTGGGGAACATGCATGATTATATATTTCTTTAGCAACGACATTGGGGAAAGGTAATTGCAGTGTTAGTTATTACAAATAGAAAGGCCATCATGCTAGCTTCTTCTTTTCTAATAAGTGTATAAGAAAGCCAGAGTTGTTATTGCTATTTAGCCCAAGGTGTAGACAGATCGAGCAAAACTCTGATCAGAGGTGTTACAACTATAATGATCCTGGCTTGCATTCAAACATTCTGTTTTATATTGAATTATCGAATGTGTCCACCATTCATTTTATGCACTTCATTTTTAAAACAATTTCACTATTATTTCTATTACATCCAACGGCCAGGTAGAATTTCCAATCGTCGACATCAGCGGTGCATCCACGTTATGCACTGCCATTACTTATTCGGTGTTTCTTTAATTTATTAGAATTTCTTTCCTTTATTAGAATCATGAAGACAAATGATACTTCGTATTATGTTCAAGTGAAACAGTCAGGAAGCTTTCGGCCGCATTAACGTTTATAATAAAATGTTGTTTTCAAGTTGTCAATTCAAATGATCCTGTGATATATTATTTAAATA
>NC_068999.1:14517657-14518653 GCF_001194135.2 Octopus bimaculoides | reverse complement strand
TATGAGTTAATCTTAATGTTTTTGTTTCAGTTACGCGCTCTTACGAAGTCAATTAGAAATATGTGTACTATTTGGTAAAGAGTGGATTATAGCAGTGATCATGGCGAAATCCACTTACGTGCTCGTCTTTGTAACAAACACAACTTGTTCCGAAACAGTTTACCAGTAAAATTATGTATTACAATTAACTGAGGGTTATACAAGATATTTCTTAAAACAATCTACTAATGTTGGATGAAATAACGAATAAAATCATCATAGGTTTATACACATGCTTTATATCTTATGTTAGACAATATATTCCTGGAGGTAAATTATATTCGGAAGATGAAGTTATATGTAAATTGAAATGTTCCGCAGTTCTAAATTCTTTTCTATTTGTCTATTATATTCTAAATGCTTTCGTCACGTTATACTGGAATACAGAATAAATAGCATGAGTAGAACCAATTATTGACTTGCTAAGGAAGGAAGTTGTACGTGGTAAAATGTGTTCGCAAAATAAAATGTATTAAATTCCAAAAATGCATGGAGTTTCTTGAATAACACTGACTTGCTTCTGAACTAACTAATAATAGAAACTACCTAGATATTATAAACAGATGAGGGTGTCTCATTGCTTTACAATTAGGTGTCGTGTGTAATTACTTCTCTAGAGTGGCTTTATTTGTGTGACGTATTCTGCCCTACTGAGTAATCGTTTAATATTCAACAATAAATATTCCATCTATAAAACCAATTGAATTAAAAACAAACGCCAAAAAGAGTGTTCTCAAAGAGACTAGTTTACGAAATTTAATAATCGATGAACACGCACGTGTTCACATATACACACACACACGCGCGCACACACTCGCGCGCGCACACACGCGCGCGCACACACACACAAATACATTCACGAGAACACACAAGAAATACGTGTGCATACATACATACACACATACGTACATACATGCATACATATATATATATATATATATATATATATACACATAT
>NC_068999.1:14515027-14516138 GCF_001194135.2 Octopus bimaculoides | reverse complement strand
ATATATATATATATATAGTCATTAAAGATGAAGTGTCCGATTTTGAATTGAAAGCTTATTTTACTTGCAAAAAAAAGCTATGCACTTAATCAAAGTATGCACTGAAACTATCAATAATGTTTTGGCCATTTTATCGGTAGCTTCGGGAGAGTAAGATTTGATGAAATCAAGGAAGGCTGTTTTTGGATCTTCCGATTTGAAAGTTTTCTCTCCAAAAAGTTTTCTGATGCCCGGAAAAGGTTATAGTTAGTGCAATGTCTGGTAAATATGGTGGATGACAGAGTACTTCAGTGCCTCTAACTTAGGTAGCGTAATTGACTTACCAGGTCAATTAGATATTTGGGGTTGAATATTCTTTATTTTTTGAGGGCAGTATTTTGGTACATGCTATTGTGTCAGAAGGCTTGCTATTGTTGAAAAGAATGAATTTCTCATCACACGTAGCATTACGATTCAAAGAACAGCAAGTTTCAAGATAACTTGTCATTAGATGCAGGTTCATTTCTTGTGGTACCCACTTGTCTAGCTTCATTACCTTGCCGATTTGTTTTCGATGGTCCAATACGGTTGGAATGGAAATATCAACCCTTGTTGCAAACTCACGCGTAGTTTGAAAATATCTACTACCACTATAGTTTCCTGCTCATCATTACCCACCTAGATCTCAGGTATACCACGGTGCTGATTTTCAAGAATAAAGTCACTAGACTCGAACTTCTCAAACCATCGACATACAGTGCGCTCATTCGCCACATCTTCCCCGAACCTGTCATTGATGTTTCGACGCATTGATGTGGGACGCATTCGTTCAATGGTGAGAATCATATTTTTAAACGACCCGAAATTTTGATCTGTCATAGGCTCCCAAAAATTGATTTCCAATAGAAAAGTCACAATATATTCAGACACCTTGAACTGCATTTCGAAAAGTGAAAATATAACTCTTCAATATTGTAAAACAAAGAAGTAACAGGATAAAAAAAAAATTAGAATTAACGACTGTCGAACTTGGTGCTTAAGAAAATCGGAAATTGTATTCTTAATAACCTGATAGTTATATATGTATACATGCATATATATTATTATGTATATGTATATGTACATATATATA
>NC_068999.1:14513555-14514785 GCF_001194135.2 Octopus bimaculoides | reverse complement strand
GAACACACACACACACACCCACACACACACACACACACACATATATATATACATATATATATAAACATATATATCGGAACGTGTGTGTGAGTTTATGTATTTTCATGTAACATTGTATAACTGAATCATATACATTTTTCCACGAATAATATCGCCATCCCATAACGCCAAAATCAAAACTTCCCTAAGATTACATTGGCCAAAAAATGTTACTACTTCAAGTCATATAACAGATAGAACCACACTTCGACGCACGCAAATTAACATAGTATAGAATAGTCCTAGAATTAAGTATACGTTAATTGATATTTTCGGCCTCAACAAATTCTGAACCAGCACATAGCGATTAAAACAAATGGGTCATTGACTGTGAACCTAAAACAATAATACAGAAATGTTGACGTCAGTATCATTGGCATTTTGCGCGTATACATGGTTCATACATGGATTAAGTTGGTTATCCCTTTTGAATGATATTCAAATATTCTTAGATCTACAATACGTCGGAATTTACTCGTCAGAACAATACGTCGCGTTTTCACGAAAAACCGACACATTCCACATTTGTATTTTCTGTCAAGTATATTAAACACATCTTTGATTACATTAATATTTTATTTAATAACGGATTGGTTTTGGTATTCTTTATACGTTCATTTTAAAACGTATATTTATCGGAAACACTTTCTAGTTACGCTTCTATAATAAAAATTCATATAGAAGTGAACTAAAGCACAATACGTCTGATACTTCAGCAATTACTCATTACTGATTTTATTAATGCAAATATATCTCAGTCTGATATAAACTTTCATATGACAAATCATCAGAACAAAGACAGTAAAACTAATATTAGCTAATATACAGATACTTATTTTCATTTTATGAGTACTAATCAGCATGAATTAAGTTCTCTAACACATCTCTTTCTGTTTCACTTTCTCTTTTTTTTCTATGTCTCTGTCTTTCTTCCTTTCTCAATTTCTCTCTCTCTCTCTCTCTCTCTCTCTCTCTCTCTCTCTCTCTCTCTCTCTCTCTCTCTCTTTCTCTCTCTAGCTTTCCTTTTAGATTTCTGTACCAAGCGATAATCTGTGTATGTAAATATGAATAAACTTGTGTGTATAATTAGGTATAAAAAGGATTATATATTTATTCTCAGACATAAAAGTGTATAGATATACATACGTACGCAGATATATGCATAGATATATATGCATGTGTATATATATA
>NC_068999.1:14509175-14512983 GCF_001194135.2 Octopus bimaculoides | reverse complement strand
AGAGAGAGAGAGAGAGAGAGAGAGAGAGAGAGAGAGAGAGAGAGAGAAAGAATAGGAAGAGTTTAGTTCACTGGTGACCTAATCTAATGGATGCGCTGTCTGAAAACTCCAATTGATAAGCTGATATAAGTTCACAACTGGGTGCGGTTGTGGTGATCCGTACCCTACATAAGAGTCAGCAGGTATAACGTAAAGGAAGCAGAAAACAAAATAAATGTAGGACAAGTTTTTTCAGATTATTCAAATTATTCAAATGTTAAATTGAAGGAAACAAAAGTAAATAATAGTGTCTTACAAGTTTTTTTCCTGGATAACCCCGGCATTGGATCATTTTTTAAATCTACTTTTACATATTCTTGGCATTCCGTCATTGGAGACAAAAATATGTATGCAGGGATGTTTTATGGGGAGATGTAGATAGGCAATTTGATGTACAGAAATGTTTAGCAAGGTATGAAGTTCAAGGCTCATAGTTCATCCTGTGTTCAAGTTTATGTGGGTTTATCCATATTTACGTAAAAGTGTACATCCTAAACGCTCATACCCTCTAAAACAAGATGTCTGAATTCTTGCGCCTAAGTGCTTCAGTAAGTTCTTTTTGCACACATCTCGCACAAGTTTTATGTCGCGAATGATTTTGTATGCATGACAATAATGTCTTTCAGGAGAACATGCCACCTCATAGATGGTCCTTCACCGTTTCACCCAAAGCAACCCACTATTGCTGTTTAATTCTATGTCAAAAGTTGATAACCTATTAAGAATCATACAAGGATCCTCAACATTCCACATTTCAGTGTTACCTGGATTTATAATCTCTAATGCAACCTCCATAATATAAGGCAACAGAAAGAATGAAGAAAATATTGCTGCTATTTCAGTAATTTCATGAACTCACCTAAATTAATCTACGTTATATATTGGCAGCAGTTGTATATATTGCTCTATTTTAATTTTATTTCAAGTAGTAGAAAATTCCCCCACCGGGGCGATAATTACTAACTCTTAATAAATTGAGATAACATGGTTTTCAAAATCTTATTCCATATGGTATTCCATGTATCGCCGATTGCAATAAACATGAATACGTCACTTCTTATGTTTTTTTTTCTTGTAATCTATTAGCCCATTCAATTTAGATAATTTTTTGATGTATTTCTGTTTTTATTACTAGAAATATAAGGCATCATGAGAGGCAAAACCGATTATACAGTAAACAGAGAAAGGATACGTTTTACTGCCTTCTTTGTAGCAAAGCTTTAAAAAATAATTGTCCCATTCTAATATGGATGATAAGCATCATCGACATACGAGTAAAATAAAATGCTTAATGTTTTTCGAATGTCACAGGTGCAGTGTCAAACTTGAAAGTGAATTCCGAAGTATGCAATTGGTGATTCATAAGTAGCACCAGGGAATGAAAAAAATAATAGCATTAAAAAAAATACATGAAAGTCTGCAGATTGTGTTGGAAATTGGGTCTGTTAAAAATGAGAACAATTGCATCATTATACATTTTGTTCGATGGTATCAGCAACTTTTAGTATTAATAATATTGATATCTCAATATTTTTGTGTCAATGATGACGATGTCGAGTTATTAAGAATATATATAATATAAATTGAGAAATTATGTATTTACATTAACCGTATTGAAAAGCGACAAATGTCGATACTTTTTGATTAACGACTTTGACCTTATTTACGAATACGTACGGCAAAGCATTTTGCCCGATGTGGTGTCGATATTTCCTTAATGGATAAAGTGAGGTTTGAAAATGACAATTGAATGATATCATTATCAGGTGTGCAATCTCGCTCTAATTCAATTAGCCACATCTGCAAAATTTCTCGTGGTTTCTCACAGAAAGTTTGAATATTAATATATTTCTTGTCCGATACCAGAAATACCTTAGAATATATAACGCGTATCTTTTCCATCGCATGGAGAGGCCATGCACGGAATTAAATTAACATTCATTATATAATAAAGAGTAGATAAGCCATATATTAATTGCTCATCAATGGCAGTCTGCATGCGCTGAACGTCTTGTCTGTAATAATTTAAAAATACATATGTGATCGCTATTAGAATCACATACACATTCTCCCAAATTTGTCGCTATGATGATGAATTATGTCGATTTTATTGACCCCAATGCTCAACTGGAGCTTCTTTTATTGTTCTCGAAAAGCCGAAAGGCAAATTTGACCCTGGCAGCATTTGAACTCAGAACATATTTTCGGAAGAAATACCGCTGAGAATGTAATCCTGTGTAGTACCTATTCTGCCAACACACCACCTTGACATATCATACACATACTGAAACAAGGTGTAGCTTCAATTCCGGATTGCTCTATATTTTACCTAAAATACTGATCATAAACCAGGCATATAATCTATGACATATCGGTTCAATCCACATACTTATTGTCAGATTTGTTTGTGGGTCTGTAATTCTCGCACTAATGGTGTTTTTATTAGCCACATCCATGTTAAGGAAAAATAATTAACATTTATTTAAATTTCGGATCCTAATTACTTGTAAAATATATCTTCCTGAATACAAATTAGGAACAGAAATATAAATGTTCACTATTATTATCATTAAAACGATATGCAGGTCATGCGTTGTATGGAAGCAATTTATTGCTTTCATTAAAACACGTAAATATCGCCAACAATTCTATCTTTACTATAATAACATTTACCCTATTCACAGTCGTATTTTATGTAGTCTATGTGTATAGAGACAATTTTCACATTGAATTTACTCATTACACTTTGATGAATGACGATAAAACATTTCACTGTACGTGAATTCAATCTTGCTACAAACCTAAACATTCATTATTTATATTGCAATAATTCGTGAAGCTTATAGATATTAAATCATGTGATATTCTCATCATTCGTTTATTACAGTGGGATAAATGGAGTGACACGAGATAATTATATCGATGTCAAAAGTAATCAATAATTGTTCGGTACAATTCGTCATTTATCATAAAAATTGCTACATATTAACAGACTTTTCCGAAGGGAATCGCTAATGTATTTCTATCAATATTTCTCCCAGAAGTCTGTATTTGGAGAATGTAAATCAATGCTTAGAAACATATTGGAGAATGAAACTTTAAAAAATCCAGTGAATAAAAAGGTGTACAAGGACGTTTAATATAAGACGTCTTCAGTAGAAAAAGCAACTACTGTCTGTCTTTTTTATCTTTTTTATCTAAATATTACCAGATTTAAATTATGTAATCAGAAAATATATCAGGCTTATCAAAATGTTTATGATATTGACATTGTAACAAAAGCATGTTGTATATAGATACACATAATTCTGTTCATTCTATGATTTGAGTGTGTGTGTGTGTGTGTGTGTATATGTGTGCAATGATGTCCGGTTCGGGGTGTCGTATAGATCTGGATTCCAAAGTTTGGCAGGCCCTCCCGGATCTTCCGTACATAGATGAAGGGAGTTGAATGAAAAATTATTCAGTGAGTTTCCGTAGCTCAGCTGTTCCATTTTGCCTTTGTCCCTGGCATACCATCGCTAACCTACCTCTAGTTCCGTCATTAATCTGATAGTAAAGGTAGTCGATATATATTTGTGTGCAAGCATATTGATGCATATATATATATTAGAAATATCATATTTCTAAATCTCTCAGAGATTTAAGCAGTAGTGGTGCGGTAACGTTGTAGTATATTGTCAACTTAATCTGACAATCCCATCCCTTCTTGGGATTGTCACATTAAGTTGACAATATACTACAATGTTATATATATATATATATATAT
>NC_068999.1:14507224-14508147 GCF_001194135.2 Octopus bimaculoides | reverse complement strand
TATATATATATATATATATATATATTATGTGTGTGTGTGTGTGTGTGTGTGTGTGTATGTATAGCTCTAGAGTTTTATAGATTTTTTTTATCTCGGAACTTCTGCTCAAAAAGACCGGTCATAATGGCCATAATTGGCATTTAGATCTAGTATAAATGCGTTATTATACTTTGTTATACAGTTTATTCCAAATTTGCATGAGTTGCCAAATCACCTAATGTAGTCGGAATCAACTGCTACAATACACATTCAGTGAAACCACACTATACCATCTTAAGAAGAAAGAATTCTACGACATAATTTGGCAGTTATTATGCTTGAACAGCCGTGACTTGAGCTTCTTAATTCTTGAAGTTTCAAGACTGTTTAATCATAATGACATGAGGTGAAACAACAGCCCAACGTCCTTAGAGGCATACATGATAACTGACTAATGTGAGATATATAACTTTCCGCGTGCAGTATATTAACGGTAACTACATTTGAATACTTGAAATGTAATGCAATATATTAGAGTTATTACAATAATCAACGTGTGTGGCGTAAGAGAACAACGATTAACCAAAAGTATAGAAACTAGGCGAAATATTTACAGCATACATTTTAAATTCTTTAAATGCAGTAAAATATATAAATATTTTCATTTTAATGAAATGTTTACCAATGACTTAATGTTTGAATATTTGATATTTAGTACAAAAAATACATCATAAATATCAGCTGCTACAAATATATATTGCATTAACTCATTTGATGTTGAAGAACAATTAAGGGTAAAATATGTATTAAAATAAATAAAACACGCAAACAATAGACACGGCGAAATTATCATAAATATTTGTATTACATACTGTGGTGTGAATGTATGTATTTATGGGTGTATATGCATATATATGTATGTATGTATATATATATATATATAT
>NC_068999.1:14504090-14506981 GCF_001194135.2 Octopus bimaculoides | reverse complement strand
ATTATCATCATCATCATTATTATTATTATTATCATTATTATTATTATTCTCACTTGTGCTAGTTTTAGACATAAAATTGCGATTTTTTTTTTCTCGTCACTTCTTGATAAATTTTTCATGTTCAAGCATTGCCATTAAAAATAACGTCATAAAACATTATTTTAATTATCAGAAGACAGTCTGCCCTGGCAACCATTGGCGGGGAAAAAGATTTGATTTTACAGATATTTTATTTGCTTACAAATTTTGACCACATTTTACAATCAAAATTTCTGACAGATATGACCTTCATGGAAATCAAAGATTTATGACGGAAAAAAAAGGAAACGAACAATTCAAATGTCACTGCAGAATTCACTTAAATACAAAATCAACGAACAATTTATTGAAGAACTAGTACATGAAAAATTTCGAATACGTGTCACATATTTCTTTTTTATGTTTCCGATAAGAATTACAGCAACACTGGAACTGCGACAAATGCTTTAAATATTTGATAAACTTCAATTTTATAAAATTCAATTTAGCATTAGCAGTGAAATATTTTTGTTTAGATTTCAAACACTTCACAGGAAGAATTAGAACTTAGATTCTTATTTTTTTTCTCCTTTTCAAAGACGAAAAATATATCTTAGCATCAAGACATAGATGTGAGTAGAAATCTTTCAAATGTTGGTAGAACTATCGAATTAACTCAAAAGCAATATACATGGCCTTGAATTTCCTGAAAACATTTTTGTATAAATGTGGAAAATTATGGTACCATCTCATGCTCTTTCCAAGAATGAAACTAGCCCGGAAATAAAGACTGAAAATGTTAGCCACAGGCATGCATTTTTGCACAGAGTATGGGCAAAAGGAATTGTACTTTGATATAAGAGACTGTGAAAATTGCGAAGATCTCATTAAGAACGGGCGTGAAAGATTGACTTCTTTCAAAAGTTGTGGTTGCGATAATAACAAATTTACCGTACACTGTTAGGAACTTAAGACCACTTCACACGAGAATACAATACATAACGTCGGTTGCGTGCTTTAGCGAAGGATTAAAGGAGCTAAGCAAGCATAAAAACCGAAAAAAAAAAAACAATACAATATCAACGCGTAACGTAAGAGTCATTTCAATGTACGAACACGCACGAACACGCACATACATATACAAACATACGCATAAACACCCACACACACACACCCACACACACACACACACACACGCACATATATGTATACACAGACAGACAAAGACTGACGCAATGGATGAAGCAAATCTTTTTAAATAGGTCCATGTTTAAGGAGAAATTTGTGGTCGCATCATTTGAAGTAGTTCGGGATACCAGCTGAGACACATTCCTATAAATAGCCGAATAGTTTCACCATTCCGTAAGGTAACCAACCTGAAGTGTTATTAAATGGCTGTGTGATGAGAAAGATGTAATTGTCGTAATGTAAAGTATCCTGGCTCTAGACAAAATTGAAAAGAACAAAGACAAAAAGAGGAAGAAGATAAGATTCAGCAAAATTTAATTCAACAGAGGAGAAATACATAAAATGGCCGACATTGAACAACCGCCTGGGAACTGTAATAATAACTGTATTAAGAGTAAATGTGAAAAATTATAAAGATATAAAACTGGGATTCACAATCCTTGTGATCGCAAACTGCAAGCTAATAGACGCAGTCATTTAGCTGTAGTGGAACAAGTATAATCTTGTAATTCCAAACAAAATGTATCATAATACACAGGATATACTAGATTTCCTTATGCTGGAAGAAAGTTTGAATTTTGGGTTCCAATACATGTGTGAGTCTGTGTGTGTTATATTTTACAAACAGCAGTAAAGCGTTTTCATTATAGAACTCGGAGTTTCGAGTACTATACATATATACATAAACACCCGTACATAAACAAACATGCATATCCATAAATACGAATGGGACATGTGCATGAAAGTCGCACTTATGCACCGGACACAATCTTAAACTCATATACATATATATACACATACACATATATACAGGCAAACAAATATACGTATAAAATATATACATGCATACGCTCAGACACGTACATATTCACACAGTTGAAAAGGAAGAAAGGAAAAAATATACAGAAAAAGATTAAAAAAACATAAAAGAAGTTAAGACATTGTAAAAGAATAAAGTAAATATGAGGATTCTAGCTGTCATGTTTTACATTTGGACATGATCCAAACGTTTATTTCTTGCACTTAGATATGTAGCAGGGTCCAGGAATTTCTCCGGACGAGTCATCTTTTCATATTACAAAGACCGCACTTTACACTTGGCTAAGAAAATCCAGTAAATACTATAGCGGACACCTTGTTCTTTTAAGATCCATATCTAGCTGGATAATTTGGTAGTGTTTCGTTTATTCCAGTGTGTGAAGATGAAGGTGTGATTGTTGCACCTTGCTTTGAAATTTCCCTCTGTGAGACCCACATGTCTCTGATAAAACTCTGTTATTAGCGTTCATATAATTTACGATGGCTTCATAAGTAATGGCTTCGCTCATTCAGGGTCCTCCTAGCGGGCACAACTCTTTATCGCCTGGATCACTTTATATCTAATATCGAGGTCACAGCCTGGTGTCGTTACTTATTATTGACTTTTGTTTTGCATTTGTACAAGTTGGATCCAAGTCTCACCCAGAGACCTCAAGAGACAACAAGTTAGAAGTTCATGTAGGTGTTATGCCTAGGATACCATATATTTGGATTTGTACAGTTTTGTTCAAGTGAATATTTAAGAAACCATAAGAAAATTATGTGTTTGCTTTAAAATGTGAGATCAAATAGACAGCATTTTACGTAGGATATGGGCAGTTCCCATGAGCACGATCTTTTGGACTTCAGCCATTTTGGGGTTTCCT
>NC_068999.1:14497184-14502853 GCF_001194135.2 Octopus bimaculoides | reverse complement strand
ATATAGAGTCAAAATTAAAAGAAGAGTGCCATTTGCTATCTTGTGAACAATATTTCGACATCTCGCGTGATTGACAAATTTACTTTTTGAACCAGTGGAAGACACGCGAGATGTCGAAATATTGTTCACAAGATAGCAAATGGCACTCTTCTTTTAATTTTGACTCTATATCTTCAGGAGGAGTTACCTCAATCCTTTCTATATTATTATTATTGTTATTATTATTATCATACATATATATTATATTACTCCTGTGCTTGTTTCAGTCATTTAACTGCAGCTATGCTGGAGTACCGCCTTTATTTGAGCAAATCAATTCCAGTACTTATTGTTTGTAAGCCTATCGGTCCCTTTTGCCGAACTGCTAGATTACGGAAATGTAAACACAACAACATTATTTGTCAACCGGTAGATGGGGTAAACAGAGACACACAATCAGACACATATATATATATAAAGTTATACGACTGACTTCTTTCAGTTTTCATCTACCAAACCCACACACAAGGCCGAAGGCTATAGCAGAAGACATTCGCCCAAGGTGCCACGCTGTAGTACTGAACTCGAAACCATACGGTTGAGATGCAAGCTTCTCAACACATAGCTATCCTTCGCCTATATATATTGCATCGTGCGAAAATATGTGGCAACGATAACGATTCGATGGCTTTCTCTTTATCAGAACATACGTTTTCCGAGAGCATTTTCATTTCATTTCTTTTGCTTATTTTCGCTGTAATTTTCAGAACACAACTGAGTTACTCAGCGGATTTTCAAGACCTCTTTGTCATGCTTTTTAATGATTTTTGTAACTTAAATGTCAAAGTGTTGTATTCCTCCTGGCAATTATTATTTTTATTGTATTTATTTGTTTGTTTTCTTTAACAATAATTATGATGGTTTTCCAAGAAATGCATTTTTCGGTACAATGGAGAATAAAATTGTTTGGGACATTCTCTCCAAAATTACAATACAAATAATTATTGTGTAAAATGGCAAGCAACTGAATGACATTTAATTAACAGAGCACTCAGGATATATTGCAATGACTGACAGATCACTAATGACATCCACTTAACGTAAGTTTAATCGGATTCTGAAATAGTCTCTTAAAATTTGCAGCAACACATTTGAAGTATTTTGATTTGATGTTTGTTTTGCAATATGCCGTTTCTTCAATGAAATTGTTTCTGCAATCATTGAAAAATAAAGGAGTAAATGAATTGTATGCTAATTTTGAATGTTCTGGTATATTCTAGTTATATCTACTTATACCAAAGTTCGCTCAACTTAGTTTCAGCTGGCTCCGTCTATAGAATTCTGCCAACATCCGAAAGGTCAGCTGATGTGTTTAGCTGTACAGGTCATGTTCGGAATTTCAGTGGGAGTACAAGTTCAAATATGCTACGCAGTACCATGCATGCACATATTAGGATCGTGTGATCTGTAGAAGCTCATCTTGCCTTCGATTGTCGAACGTTACAGAGCATTCCCTGACCAACTGACCATCGATTATCGGAGCAGAAGTAGCCTCGGTTTGAAGCGCGGTCTACAAACATGCCGTCATAGAAACTTAGAGGGGATACGCCCAGTGCTCTCCCAGCAGGTTGCCCACCACCCCAGAACTTCTGAGCGACCCTGCAAGCATAATTTAAATAATAACATTTATATATGTGCGAGTGTGTATGTGTATGTGTGTGTGCGTGTGCGTGTGCGTGTGTATGTGTGTGTGTATTTCATTGCTAGATATACGTTCCATCTAATGATATCAAAAAACACTAATTATATCAGAAAATCGTAAATATGGTTTCACCGAGATAAATAGCTCGGCTGTGTGATACTTATCTTCAGGCAATCGGCAAAGGGAGGATTATATGCAATAACTCTAAGTAAAGTATTATATCTTGATATTGGCAAAGGATTTGTTCCATGCTCTCCATATTTCCCCTTTCACACGCGAAAGTTACATCAGTTGTCGTTTTGAATTCAATTTGAATATAATTTAATAATTCTTCTCAAGTAACCTTAGTATTGTTTGCCTGCAATATTCAAGATAATGGTGGACCAAAAAGTGTGAAAACAAATTTATGGATGATATGAAGTCGCTTTCTCTGAGCTCCAAAGAAATTTATTTGCATAATAGGCGCCAAGACACATCAACTATACTTTCCAAACCAAACTTGGTGAAAATAATTTCGAAATCATGAATATGTATCCAAAGAATGTCTTCTACTCAACAATTGTCATAAACATTACTTTTGCAATGACATTTCGTTTTAGCGCCAGTAACCGTGTAACATAATCTCGAAATATAGTGATAAAAGAAAATCTGAGATATTACGCATTCCTCGAAGATGAGGAATAAAATAACGATATACGGTATGAATACAATATATCTGTCTTTCTTTCTCTATCTATCTATCTATCTATCTATCTATCTATCTATCTATCTATATATCTATGTATCTATCTATCTATCTATCTATCTATTTATCTGTCTATCTATCTATATATCTATCTATCTATCTATCTATCTATCTATATGTCTGTCTAAGTAACTATGTTTCCTTCCACCAGTCTGTTAGTCTGTCCGTAGACCCTACTATCTGTCTGTCTACTTCTTTATCAACCTCACTAACTTTAAATTTATTACTATAACTATGACCCCTTTTGCATATCCTTAATTTCTTAATTTCATGAACCCATAACACGTTTATATCCACAAATCTATCACCGAACATTATACCACATCACACACCCTTGTAATCTAATGCATTTTTACATATCTTGTTTTCTTCCATTTCAAACTTTTTTGTTTCACTCTCACCCTTTAACTTACTAACCACTCCCAGTAACGTCGTTACCGATTTATGCTACTATACTAAGAGATGTGTTGGCTGAGACACACAACTACATTAAATCGTGATCTATATATGTGAGTGTCTGTGTATACATATAAACGTATACATATATGCAAATATATATACTTATATAGTAATATACATATGCACATGGACACTCATCTATCTATCTATCTATCTATCTATCTATCTCTATGTCCCTCTCTTTCTCTCTCTCTCTTTCTTTCTCTCTCTCTCTCTCTCTCTCTATATATATATATATATATATACATATATATATATATATATGCGGATATACATGTGTGTGAGCCTGTGCGTGGGTATGTACATGTGTATCTTGCGTGTATTTTTAAAGGTATCGAGTGATTTACATCGATTTTAGTTCTGTAATAATGTGCAAAAACAAGAGCGAGAGATAGCATGGAAATTGAGAGAGAGAAATACATACTGAGATAGAGAATCGATAAATAGAGACACTATTGCGAAGTATATAATCGAGGAAAATTCTTTCAGAGCATAGGTCCCCAAAGCCGCATGGTAATGAATGAAATCAATGAAATATTAAAGGAATAAATTAATAAGTACTAGGCTTACAAAGAATAAGTCTTGGATTTGATCTGCTCATCTAAAGGTGGTGCTCCATCATAGCCGCATTTAAGTGACTGAAACAAGTAAAAGAATAAAAGAATAACTAAATATGTGTGTGTGTGCGTGAGTGTGTCTGTGTGTATTTATATATGCATACATATATGCAAAGGAGGTAACTCGGACGAAGTTGCATGAAGTATGAACAACCCAAGACATGTATTCGTAAACTTCTTCAAGTCAATGTAATTGAGGATGTTGCCATGCAGCTTAATTTAAAATGTAATGAACGTGCTCTCGTCCATCTAAGTAAAGCAGGTTTAAACGTCACTAGAAAAGTTTCACAGTGTTTTTAGTTGTTGAATATAAATCAAAATAGTGCTTTTGTACTTCAACGATGTGTGGGGAAAAAACATTTGCTCGGGAAAGCAGAAAGTAACGCCATAGGGAATTTCACCAACTTCAAGAGGTGCCTGTGAATACCACATCTGGTCAATACAATATAAATTTATGGCACGGCTAAAAACAATACATCTGTGCCGATTATGTATGAGTATAATTAGCAAGCGATGGCATTACTGGAGTCTCGAATCCAGTTGAAGTCATCGTATATTCTATGCACTATTATGTTTCAAAAGTTCATGACAATATAATGGGAGTGATTTTGCATGTGTATATGTATGTATATGTGTCTCCGCGTGTATGTGTATATGTTAGTAATACCTTTTTCTATAGCAAAATTGTAAGTTAAGTATAAAATGTTCAGTGTTGTATCATTTCTGGAATGTAAATTTCTTGCGCATAAAAAGAGAAATATAATACAAAGAGATTTCTAAATCCTTATATCATAAATATGACTGTTTGAAAAGGAAATAACACACGAACTAGGATACACTCGATATCCTAATGTTTTATGTTATCAACATTCCTAACATTTTATTGATTGGCAATGTGTCTGTATATAGTTAGTGAGATATTTAGATAAAAAGAGAGAGAAAGAGAGAGAGAGAGAGAGAGAGAGAGAGAGAGAGAGAGAGAGAGAGAGAGAGAGAGAGAGAGAGAGAGAGAGAGAGAGACGGAAGCTAATATATTTTCACTGCAACTAACTTAACCGATCAGGCCTCCAGCGAAATTTGGCTTATACATGAACGTATTTGCCTACGGTTCCTAAGCCGCGTATGCAAATTTTAAACGTTACTGAAAGGAAATGGGGAAATACTATTAACACACGCGCGGCTACAAACAGACATTCATACGAGTGTATGTTTGTGTATGTATGTGTTTCTAAGATGTGTGTTGACAGATGAGTTTGTGTTTATGGGCGTGTGTGTGTGGCGGCTGCGTGTGTGTTTTACTCTATGTGCATACTTGTGTTGGTTTTCCCTAATTCACCAACAAAAAGAACAAATTATATTCTGATGCCGATAAATTTAGCAAAATATGCTTGTGTAGTCTCTCGGGATTACTATAGATTTATAACTAATATATTTCTACTTCACAAAAATTTGAAACTTCTTTTGTTTGCTTCCTTCATTTTGATATATACACTTACAGTTAAGAATTTACAGCTAAGATTCTTTTTCTGTGATTTTTTCATATATATTAAATAAAATATGCAAAAGCGAAATTGAATATTTTTTTTCTCAATAGACAGACGAAAATATTACGGCCTCAAACCTTCTGTCCATAAGCTTGAAGCAAATGTAATCCTTCAAAATTCCAATAATTTTATTTTTAATCGAATTCTAGAACATAACACTCTATTGAACTTTAATAAAAACATATATTTTTCTATTTCTTTTATATTCAATTGCGTTTGCAAACTTAGATTATTATTCTTATACACCCCAACCAAAGTATATATGAGGTAAAATAATTCCTATATGTTTTACTGTTTTATTTAACTAACATCCACATTTTGGAGTGATTTTACATTGCCTTATTTTCCTTTCCAGGCGTTACTTTAATTAGTTATATAAAGCAGAAACACATAAGTTTTCCTTTAATAAATGGTTAACGGCAACATGTATTTAAAATTTTCCTTCAAAGTAATGTACTGCATAATTACTTAATACAATGGATTTAATTCGAGATTTAAGAAGACATTACGGTAACTCATTCTCTGTACAAATATTAAAACATGAATTGATTTTACTGTGACACTGATGCACATATTCACACACACACACACACACACACACACACACACACACACACACACAC
>NC_068999.1:14493043-14496692 GCF_001194135.2 Octopus bimaculoides | reverse complement strand
TATATATATATATATATATATATATATATATATATGTATATATATATATATATATATATATATCCAGAGGTATGTGTTTAAATGTCGTAGATTGTGTGTTTATGTGTGTTATTGTTTCCCTTTTTGGCATAGAAAATTTCTCATAAGTATGTATGTTTTAGAAATGACAGGAAAAGCAATTTAAATTTACTGGTGAAAATATATTTTACAATTAAATCGAATTTATTTTTTCTTATCTTGAAAGCCGCATTTCTTACTAATACTGAAGCACAAACATTGTAAACCAAACGAAGAAAACAAAACAAAATCTAAAGCCGAATAATCATTTGTAATAAAAGATTGATAGAATTTATCAAAAATAGAAAGCACGAAAATAAGAGAATCTATACAAAATCACTCTCATTATGTTGTCATGAACTTTTGAAACATAATAGTGCATAGAATATAAAGGACATCTTTGTGATTCGCATCATATGAAGAATTAGAAAAAAGGTTGAGAATAGCAGATAAGAAGAAGGAATAAAGTTATATCTTACAAGCGTAAGCAAAATATCTCCGAATTTCGTACTGTAAGACTTTCACGATGAAATTTGCATAAAATAATGCTAATATTCAGTCAATTGGATGTGTGCTTCACTTGACGCCTATGGAGAAATGAAAGAAAAAGAGAATGAAAAATACTGACACAAATATATATCGAATTCAAATAAGGTTATGTAGTGCATATTGAGAAAGTCTATAGCTATAATATCAAGTAAAAAATTATATACATTATAAGCAGCTAATCTCTCGTACGTACTGGCATAAAACAAACTACCTTAATTAATATATTGCATTTCTTAAGGTATATCCATCCATCCATCCCTACATACTTGCATACATGTATGCATGTGCTTTGAACGCATGCGTAGATACATACGTAGATAGCAGACACTCAGAGAAGGAAAGAAATGTAGTTCTACGTTTCGAGCAAAGGTCTTCGTCAGAAACAGAAGGCAGAGGAATGTCTAAGGAAGAAGGAGGAAAAATAAATCGACAACGATCCACGTGATAAACAGGACAGTCATTGAACAAAATTACGTCATTTATGAAGATTTGTCTCCGTTCAATTTCGTTTGCTTCCTTTAGTTCTTGCTGTTATTAACATCATTATATTCAGACCACAGTTTGTATGGTACTTTTATCTAACAATAAATCCATTTATGAGGTAAACGTGCCTGTACAATATTGATATTATGTAACAACGTGACTATCATCTTTCAGCATAATTTATTAATTTAACACTTAATTTTATTTTCTTATTGCAAAGGTATTCATTTCCATAATGAATATGCTCAATGGTGTTAGTCGACTACTTCTACCCCAGTGTTCAGTTTCTACCTACTTTATCAACCCTGAAAGTATACAAAGTAAATTGGACCTCTCTGGAATTTGAATTCAGAACATGAGTGTATTGGGTGAAAAGCTGGTTAGCGTTATGCTTCTCAATGAAGATTTCACATACACCTGCAAACGTTCAGCCAGCTACAAATAACGAATCGTTATCCCTTGACGTCTTGAAAACGAAATGTTAGATAATATGATCTTGTATACAAACTTTTTCATAAAGTACGGGTTGCTAGTGTCTTGAATGTTTGAGATCAGAGTATTGCTCAATCAGGGATGACTTGAGACTAAACAGTGGAAGACAAACACCCATAATTACCCATGTGAAAATCTATTTGGGTTCGTTTGTGTGGTACGTATATTATTATGATATTTTATCTTCAAATATATCATTTTGGCAATGCAGACACTAATAATATATTTCCAGAAAAGAAATAACAAATAAAACAATGAAAAATAACTGTTCAATCGGAAATACTCCAATAGACCAAAACATTGGTAGTTTTGTTCTTGAAATAAAATACAATGCTGGTGAGTATGGAAATCTAATTAAAATAATGAATCAACATATAACACACTTGATGTTAGGAGTTAAATGCTTCGTGCGTCATTATAAATACAGTTTCATAAATAATTACAAGGCTTTATATACTGCTGTGTATATAAATCAATAATTGCTTTGTATCATTTTCTATATTTTGAACTAACTAGAAATTAGTGTGAATGTAAATTTTATTATACATTCACTGAACTTCCTATTATTAGTCCTGTTGCATTGGTTGTTTTTATTATCTTTTCTCTTCATGGCTTGAGAAGAAATATATCCATTTTTCATCAATAACAATAATATAAATCTTTGTGAACAGGCATGAAAGAGTTCAAGGTTCTTGAAGTGGTTTGTACTTAAAGAAAATGTACAAATGTAACAGCAAGAAATACCTAACTTTCTTTCGGCTTTACACGGATAGGCAATATTAACGAAGTTATTCTAGAAAACAGTATTCTCTCTCTCGAAGTCTATATTAGGAGGGCTATTGTGAGTCAATGTATGGCAACATTATTTGCATTGTAATTACATGTTATTATGGATGATGAATATTTTTCATACCAGAGATTATAACTATATTTCGGTTTACTGATGTGGTTTGTCCTGCATCTAGCTCTTCCTAAACCTATACCATAAGAGAGTTTTGTTATTGCATTTATAATGGTGTTCATACTTAGGTTTCGATCGCAAGTACTACAGGTAGATGAAACAATATAATCTTTATTTTCAACTATTTTAAACCAGTTTATAATTTAAAACGCTATGGTACATTTGCTGTCTCCTCGTGCATATACAGAAAATATTCTTACCAGAAGTATATATACTTTGTTTTGTTCTTTCCGACATAACATTGGTCTGTTGTGTGTTTAATGTCCATAATATTCACTGTCTGTATTTGCAAATCCTTAGATACTTCGTTTACTTTTTATGCCTTCTCGAAATTATACGGTGTTATGTTGACTGGAGGTTGTATAGTACATTTGTCCTTTGTTACACATTTTCCAGTAATTTCTTGCTTCAAGTTACTGATACCTTATTTCCTGCATCATATTACTTGTTCCGTATGATGCAAAGAGTAGTGTCTCCGACTTTCACAACCAATTTCATGCCAGTGAGTCTGATGTTGTTCAGGTTACTCTTGAAATATATTAATACGCCAGATGTTGCAAAGATATGAACAAAGATAGCCGACGTTCTGTGAGGAAAGACATCGTTTTCATTATTGCAAGAACTGATAGGATAGGGCACAAAGGTAAAGAGCAATTACATGGATTACTGTAATTTTCTAGCTAATGCGTTCTACGCATTCTTTAAACGTTTTAGCTGTTCAAAATATACTCTGGGTGTACAAAAATGCAGTTGATGAATTCAGCAACTTCATACCAGGTAATTCACAATAGATGGAGAGAGTTTCTATCAACGGTCATTTATGCAACTTGCATTTATTTGAAACAATGTCGATTTTACCATATTTTTATTCTGTTGTGCATTTAATAGTTTATTAATGGATAGTGCGCTTATGAAAGTGTTGGAATAAGTAGATAAACCTATTGCAATTGACAGTTGTTATATCTGACACGTTACGTCCCTGATATTTCTGTTTAAAGCCACTGAAATTCGTGAGGTGCACGACATTCCAATGGGTTCCCGTGTGTTCTTAACGCTTGACGTTATCATTTTCTCTAAGATTCTTTCGTTGGCCGCAGACATTAACAG
>NC_068999.1:14488492-14492627 GCF_001194135.2 Octopus bimaculoides | reverse complement strand
TATATATATGTGTGTGTGTGTGTGTGTGTGTGTGTGTATATATATGGTAAATGAAAGACGGAAGATGAAGGATACGAGAATTTTTTATCAATTACTAGAAGTGGTTCGACTTATCTAGCACCACTCCCTCAGGAGTGGAATATTTAACTGGTTCAGAAGCATCCGACGGTACAGATGTGTCTCTTCCGGTGATAAATAAATATAACTCGTTAATAACAATTCCGCAAGTTTTCTAAGTTTCTGATGTGAATTTTTATTGTAGTTTCTAAATGCTGCTGCATATATTTATGCTACATTCTTCAACATGGAAACTAATTCTATAACCTCTTCAAAAGAGCGCGTTTTTATGAGGTGGCGTGGGGTGGGGGAATAAATTACCACTGGATGCTCTCACTCACAAACTTTGAAATCTTTATTGATCTACGCTCAAGGAATCTTATATTGCTCTTTATTCAAATCATATATCTTTTTTGTTTTACAAATTGTTCCAGAACTCATGATAACACTTTAATTTTACAGGAATATTTATTGCAAATTTATTCATTTTATTTATAATAAATTTGATGCAAGTATCGCTAGCATGCTCTAATGCGAGTTCAAAATAGGATGTTAGGAACGCCTAATATAGCATTTATATCTTATCTAATATCTGCAGCACAAAATACTATAGTTGAGCCACCATAAAAAAATATCATATTGAATATGTTGCCATCTTAGGTGCAGAGTTATATAATTACTCACCAAAATGTTGGTAAATTGATAGTGATTACTTTGGCATACACGCTTTTGTACGCCTATGCACACGCGCGTGCGCGCACACATGAATACATACAAATATAAATTAAATGTAGTGGAAAATATTTGCACCGAATGAAATTCGATTTCTGACCCGTCTTTGTATTGTTTCAACTTCGTCTTCGTTGAATGTGTATTGGGGTTTGTTTTGGTTTTAGGGTAATGTTTCAGGAGGTATTAGGGTAATGTTTTATCATTTAATATATGTATATATGCTATTTATAAAGAAAGACGGGAATATAAACTACAGCACATTATAATTCTTGTTGCATCTTCAATTGAGCAAAATTGTTACATGTGTTTAAGAGAGCATTTTCTCATTTATCATTATAAATTCCGAACAATATCGAGCGTTTTCCAGACTGGGATATTTATTTTTAAGGAAATATCATAATCTTACGTCCATAAACATTGTGTTTCGGTTGTGTATTTCAAGGTATAATTTCCTTATTTGTTAGGACGATAAATGGTTTCCCTATGATTTCGTGTTATGTACTAAATTCATCAAATAAACATTGGTAATAATTCTATAATACTAAATATAGTTTCCTGAAAATTATCAGAAATTCTAAATAAATAATTCACATGGAATTAAACATCAAATATTTATCATATGAAAGTTATAAGAAAATTAACTTTATTCCATCCACCTTCGGAATGGTGGAGGTATATATATACACATTCAATAATAGGATGAACTATTTTACAAGAATTTATAAATTAGCTAGCGTGAATAAAACCTAATAAGGGTAATAAATCAAACATTTATTCTCGAAATATTTATTTTTATTTATATTTTTAAATAAATATATATATATATATATATAGTATTACACCTGTTTTGGGATTTTGGGATATCCCGTCATCAGAAACGTTGTGAGATGTTTGAATGGAGGTACATATTTCACTTCAAAAATGGAAGTATTATGGGAAAGGTGGAGATAGGGAATATTGAGGAAAATAACAGAATGAAAGTAGAAATAGAATATAAAATTTTGTAGTCGCAGTTGCATTATTTGTGGAAATGTTGTATAGAAGAAGTAAAAATGTTTCCTGTACACGGAATGTAATTTCTAACTTATATAGTAATGAGTGGAATCTCGATCAGTGGAAATGGCCCGTGAACAGCGATATAAGTTGCGCTAGTAAATAGTAGAAAAATGAATAATGTCTACGTCTGTCGTGCAGTAGCTTGACTAATTTGGCTAGCATATCATTTCCACTCACATGATTGACTAATTATATGTAGTCAATGTTATATTAATGAAGTTACTCATTAGATTGAACCCCTGAAATTTAAACTGAAAGTTTTCTTTCGATTTTAAATTTGAATATTGCTAGACAGCGAGTGGAGGTGTGGGATAAGAATAGAAGCAAATAGTCTTTTAGCGAACGAAAGTACACTAGACTATATGTAGGAGAAAAATGCGTCTAGCTTATTTAGTGAACAATCGGATGGCATAAAATATGTGGAAAGGAAATTAAAAATCACTAGACAGATTTACGAGAAAAATAATAGAATATTAATTAATTTTAAATTAATTAAATATTGATTAAATATATATTGTGTTTTCCTATTCAAACGAAAAGTGCATGATGTTAAATATGATAATATTACATGAAATATAATATAATAAATATATATCTTCAATAGTTTAGACAATAGATTGGAAACTGATATTCCTGTATTTGTCCATACAAACATAATAACGAATAAAAGTAGGAAACAATAATTGTTTCGGGCAAATTTTCATAAATTGATTTTATTTAAAAATATTCTTACTTACGCGTATACAAAACTAATCTCTCTCTCCTCTCCTGTTAATGTTTCGATCTCTTCATATATACATACACATGTGTGTGTGCATATGTGCGTGCGGGCGTGTATGTATGTATGGAGAGATGGATGGATATATGGATTCATGGATGGATGTATTATAACTGCGAATAATCAATTGATATTCGTGCACTAAATTGAAAACCAACATATTTTATTAAATTAATCTTTATCACCTCTATCAAAATTCCTTGGTAGACTCACTCCACGTTTAGAATGTTTCCGCCGCTCATGGGAAGTGCATCATAGTGAGGGTTATATCTTCTGAGATTTGCTTTGATGCTCTTCTTCTACTGCGTCTCCCGTGAGTTGCCTTCCACAGCGTATATCTTCCGGCTTACTTCTTCAACAATGGTAAGTTTCCATCTACACTTTCATTTGTAGTACGTTCACACCGGTTTCTGTATTGCGCAATCCTACACCATTTAGTGTATGCACCACTTAGCTTCTTTGCGAGTGCTCGTGTCAGGGTCCATCTGTCAGATCGATACAACAACATTGACTTAAGGAATTTTATGAAAAACAATATATGTTATAAATTAGGGATAACACTCATTTAAAATGTCTTCAAAGTAAAACAACTATCGTGAAAATAAGCGTTCAGTTAAATACATCGAATATTTTCCCTTTTATGGTAGTGTAATTAGCAGCTAGATTCCCATCCGCATGGTAACGTATACATGACTAGTGCATGCCACTTTCAGTAATTATCTCGACAAGAGAATGGACAGCGTGCATGGGTAATTGAAACTGAAACAGTCCTGTCGTGTGTATGTGTGTGTCGATTTGAGTATGTGTGTGTTTGAGCTTATCTGGGTTTGCGTTTGTCTTTATCATTCATCACAGATTGAGAACTTCTTGATTCGTTTAAGTCCCCTTAAATTACCGATTTGCCACACACTTTCCGATAGAATAAGAGCTGGGCTGAAAAATTAAAGCCGGTGACGTTTCGTTTGACTGAACATCTTCCGTCAGTTCCTCAGTAGGACCAGATTTCAATTACTGAGAAATAAACGAATTTCAACTATATATATACTATTGAATATGGAAGGAAAATGTTGCAATTGGAGGGCTCGAAAGGCGAGTATGGGCGGATACATTTATTTCCCCGGAGACAAAAATCAGCAACTCTAAAGCGTATGTAGTCTGCACTTCTTTATTCAAGTGAGACATGGACCACTTACAAACGTCACATAAACATTTTGCAGAGATTTGAGCAAAAGTGTCTCAGACATATCTTATGAGTCAAGTGGGAATGTTTCATACCCCATACAGAGATTTTGCGCATGGCACGTTGCAGCTCAATTGAACAATATGTTATCTTGGCTCAAATGAGATGGACTGGACATCGTATTAGAATAAAAGATGAGCGTTTGCCAAAGCGTCTTTTATATGGTGAGCTCAAATCTAGTAAACAACCACAACATAAGATGAGGAAAACATATAAAGACTACGTAGGAAAACCTGAAGAAACTACATATGAACAAAAATGATTTGGAAAAT
>NC_068999.1:14476375-14484471 GCF_001194135.2 Octopus bimaculoides | reverse complement strand
TATATATATGTATACGTACATAGGCAGATATTCAGTCAAATAGACAGATAGATAAACACACACATAATATATTCGAGGCTCATAGTTCAAAATTAGTTACCTGGTTTTTGAATTCCTTTTTCGATTTATAAATGAACATATTAAACACTATTTAACATGACTCTTAAAAAATGTCCTCAACATACATTTACTTTGGAAAAATTGGAATAACTATAGTTGTTACTAAACTGAATGTTTTAGAGACTATTATCTTCTTGTTTGTCTGTATAAGGCATCTTTCGCAATGATAGTTATCCAAAAGAAAAAGAGACAGAGATACCAAGGAAATATCATATCCAACAATGATTTAATTTAAAGATTATTAAACGCTTATGAACATCTGTTATGGTTTTGTTTGTCCATCCTGCCTTTCTGCAACTGTGTATAATGCGATTTAATATATATGAACATTTATATTTAGAATCGTATGGCTATACGTTGTACGCAGATGTTTTCAAAGATGATAAGTACTAATATTTTGCAGCATAAAATATCAACACTTCCTATATTCATTAACTTCAAAATTATTGTTGATTTATTCCAAGTATATTTTCGTTTCTTCGTACTGTATTAAAATCATGATGAATACAACTTCCCCTGTGAAATCTAAGATGTTATGATATACTAATCAGATTTCAGTCAGTTATCAAATTTCAATGAAACTAAAAGCCTTATCGTGACTAATATTTCAATTTCCTATTGTCTTACATAACAATCTTCATTTTTTTCCTTAACTTCGTAATTTTTATATAAAAGAAATTATTTCTTTTGCAGAAACACGACATGTAATAAATATTTGTAGTAATATTACCAAAGAATTCTTAAATGGGAATTCTTTGCAAAATATCGTAGATATAAATGAAATTTTAACTCTTCTTATTTCTTGTGAAGAATATTTTTTGTTTGTATTACTACTCAAATTAAAACAGCACTACGGTATAAAGATTACCTCTCCTTAGTTTGTAATTGCATTATCGCAATCGATATCATTCTTTGCCATATTTGTCTCTCAACAACCGAAGTTAACATTCACTTGGATTAGCAGTTGGATTCGATAGTACTATTGAAGACCAGGAAATATTTTCAAGGTACAATTTCCCCACTATAACCATTCTTTCATGTAAGCAATGTCGATCCAGAGACTCTCAAAATATGCTACAGTTATGACACAGCATATAAATAAAAATGTTGTGCGACAAAGCGACAGCTGTTCACTGCTATGGAGTGAAGTGTCTGCTACGCATATCTGTATTTTCTGTGTAATAGAATTTTTTCGTAATAGGATGCTAAGCCTATTATAATGTGGGTGGTTTCATGGACTTAAACAGTAGTTATGTATTTCAGGTATATAATATGGGGTCGTGTCGATATTACCACATCTGTTCAGTAAAAATCCAGATTTCAGACTGTTAACATAGTACTATGTTGGCTTTACCAACTGCTCGAGATCTCAAAGAGTATTTATGGTGAATAAATATTTCCTTGAAGCATAATCCGTTAACACTACCTTGGAAAATCTGAATCATTGTTCTTTACATGTGCGATGGGGTGCTGAAAAGGCTCCTGAGTTTAGGTAAAAGTAAAACGAGATATTTCACGATACCCTTTTCAGCAGGCACCCCATAACAGCAAGCAACTTTGACAAAATTTGTATGTGATCACATTTACTGCGACAAATATCAGCCTCATCTATCCACTTTAACTCCTCCAACAGTCTTTTTTAAAGGTATATAAGATAATTATAAGATATGCATATGCTCCCTAAAACGGAAGCATACAGGACAGTTAGATGAGTTCCGGCAGACGGCAAGGGCATAAGTTGGAATTTCTCGGTTTTGAAGGAGATTTTTCAGATCTTTTAAACGGTGTGTTTTGAAGTGCTGGGGGGAATTGTTGGAGAAAAAAATCGAATAGTGATAACATTTTTTAAACCCTTCCCCTGCGGACACTTTTAGTCGAATTTCTGGATACTGTGCATTTGAATCGAAGGGAGAAACATTTTCGTTGAAAATAACAAAAACAAAGAAGAAAGAAACATGCTTATGAATTTGTTTCCTGACATGATAAATGTATTTATTTTAAAGAGGGGTTTCTCTTCTCGTTCTAAATGCATAGTGCCGAAATCAGTTTCTGAGATAGGTGGTACAAATAATCATTCTTCGAAATTTTATTTTGCTGAAAAGATACCCCCTATCATTTCCGAGCGACATAGAAAGAAATAAAAAGATAACCCGTCAAGATGGAAAAATTCCAAGATAGTATGTCTCATATCACTGACCTTCGAGGGAGTACCTTTGTTATGGTCAGCTAAGATGAAGCTGGCTTCACGTTAAAAAAACAAAAAAAATTCTAGTTTGAAATTTGCTTTCGTTTTAGCTGTGGAATATTATCGCTTTTAGAAGTTTAGATATAGACAAATTCCTAGAACATAAGGCCTAGACAAAATCGATCAATCGAAGAATCGTACTTAATCTCCCCTTTTCAATCTTAAAATCACTCAAGGTTGGTGGGTGTTTTAGCTTTCTTTTAGTATTGTGAAAGTGAACATTTAAAACTGTCGCAAGTAAAATTATCAAGTAAGATTTCTCCGTTACAGTAGAAATCTTTTAATCGATAAGCAAAGGAAAATAAAACAATATATATATGTCCTCTAATGTAAGATTGCTTTATTCAGTGACCCAGACATTGTATCAATTTTATCACTTCAGTTTCATCCCAGTAATTTCAAATCAAAAAGAAATGTTTAAAGGGAAGAAGGGAAAGAAACAATTCAAAACAGAAAAAAAACAACAACACAGAAACAAAAAGGAAAAGAGCTAAGAGAGACAAGAGAATAACGTCCATTTCTTCTCTCTTCATATCTGATATATTAAGGTTATGGGGAATAAAGTGGTTTATTACGTACCGCATTGCAATAAACGTGGTCCTTCTTAGACATCCATGCTCAAAGAATGATTAAAACGGGTCATATATTATCTATATAGTTCACTCTTCGCCACTCGCTCCGGCTCTTTCTATTACTCTTTGTCACATTCGCAGACACGCACACTTCTCACACATTCACATAGACACACCCTGATTCTAAGCAGTCGCTCCTTCACTCTCTGAATCTCACATACTTCATCACTCTCTTTCTCTCCCCATCTATATTTAGCTATCTTCTCTCTGTATACTCATTAATACACCTACTATGTTTTCTGAACTATCTCTTAATCCGACGCACACAGTTTAAGTGTGATTTTAATCGTCTCTATCCAGTCGGAAGATGAGTAATCGGAAAGCAACTGAACCTGATGGTGATCAAGGAAATGAAATAAGAATCTGACAGGCTGCCACAAGAAACTAGTAGAGTGGCTTAATGTCCTGATCAACGGAAATGAAGAAGATACCCGGTAGATAACTTTTAGATGCTCAGTAGTCACTGTGAAGGATGTTTCATCCAGGAATACTGTGATTAATGGCAGAAGCTACTCATCATAATACTCATTGATGAATTGTTTACATGTATTAATAAGTACAGATTTTTTTTCCTAATGAGCAGTTTTGTTGATGGAAACACAAGCGAACTAAATGCCAGTTGCTCATAACTAAAAGAAGGATGAAAAATTCTAAATTAAGGAACATAAGCTTACCAATCACATATATTACCGGAATACCAATGGCTTGAAGCTAAACTCGTGGATCATTGAAATGATTAAATATGCATTAGATTGTAAAGAATATCAGCAATATTTTGAGAAAACGTATGAACACCTAGAAGACTGATCTGATATATGGACAGAGTCTAAGAAAGTGAAAAAATGAGAGGGAAGTTTTCAAGGTGGCAGTGCGTCTCTTACTAATTGTTTTACGCAGGATAACTTTCATATTGTTATTGAGATAAGTGATGTATGTATATAAGTTTTAAGGAAAGAGGAAAAGATCAAACATTTATTATTTATGGATGTTCTCAAGCAGTATGGCAAAGTGGAGTTCAAAGTCAGTTCGTTAATGAATATAGTCCATTGCATTTACAGCAACTACGAAATGGAATGTGGTCTAAAAATGCAAAGTGATATTTCTGACGCGAAGGAAAACCAACTGACTTGAAGATATATTATTACCATCGAATTATTCTGATACGGACTGATGTCACTGGGTATGGGCATCAGGGCATAGTGAAAGAGAATGAAATGATGAAATAAGAACGAGGTGCTGTGATTTTGAGTGGTACTGCTGTCAAACATTTATGGAACAAATATATTTCGTGTAATGAATGCATGGACGACTACATTTTTGAGGTTGTTTGCACTCCGTCGCTTACGACGTCGAGGGTTCCAGTTGATCCGATCAACGGAACAGCCTGCTCGTGAAATTAACGTGCATGTGGCTGAGCACTCCACAGACACGTGCACCCTTAACGTAGTTCTCGGGGATATTCAGCGTGACACAGTGTGACAAGGCTGGCCTTTTAAATTACAGGCACAACAGAAACTAAAAGTAAGAGTGAGACTAAGTTGTGGCGAGACAGTGCAGCAGGGTTCGGCACCATCCCTGCCGGAGCCTCGTGGAGCTTTTAGGTGTTTTCGCTCAATAAACACTCACACCGCCGGGTCTGGAAATCGAAACCGCGAACCTATGACAGCGAGTCCGCTGCCCTAACCACTGGACCATTGCGCCTCCACATTATTGAGGTATGATGCAGGCAATACAGTTTGGACGAAAGATGGGTTACAGTTTGAAATTAGAATTGTAATCCCCAAACTCGGCATTCTTCCCCAAGAGCGATAATCACAGAATGTACTAACCAGGCACAACATGGGCGCATGTTTTAACATAATTAATACTTGTAAATGCAAAAAGTAAATATTTCGGCCTGTTATATAAAAAGTTGCAATTAAACCAAAACTGTTTGCAGGGAAATCTCTGGTATAGTCAAGACAAATACTTACACGAAGACAAATATGTAGATGGGACAAATAGAAAGAAAGCAATAAAAAGATATAAAAATAAATGTCCAACACACGTATAGCGAGATGAACATGTATAAAAAGCCGTTGGAATATCCCTATTGTTAACGAAGTCTGGTTTAATCGAAAGACACACTAGCTAGTCTTTGTTTGTTCCTGAGGTGGAAGCCGCGAAGGAATAATACAGAGTGTGAGAGGTGCCGGGACACAAATCTGGCTGAATAGCTAAAGAAATACATAATCTATAATATAATAATGACGCAATGATGATTCACTGAGAGCTATGGAATGTATGGGTTAGATGGTCGTTATGTAAAGCGCGGTTTTAGTGAATGACGATTAAAGGAAATTGCGAATGAAATAGCTCAAATTAGTATTGATAATCAGCCTTTCACGTCTAATTTTAGCAGTGAGAAAAGAGATTATTGCCGAATTCCTTTAGTGATTATCTAGCACCGAAGTTTCACTAGCATTTCAAAAGTGTTGTATGAAAGTTACCAATATATTTCAGATAAATATTCTCATTTCAGACAAATATTTCCCCTTCCATCTATTGTAACCTTTCGACGGAATAGAAATATTAGAAAATTATTGACCAGTACCTCTAATAACAACTCCATTCTTTCTGAACGCTGCAAACCCCCAAAACAGCCACAAGACAGGTAAGCCTGTTCGTTGTGCAATAACATGAGTCAGAATAAATCCATCAAGAATTGTAACAGAAATGTAATGATTTACACAGAAAGAGGGACCTATAAGGATTCTCATTTGGTGTATGCAGCGGAATGCACCAAACACAAAATGGTTTATGTTGGTTGCACAACAAAAGGATTGCAAACAGATTTAACAGACATAGATACAACGTCAGGTACAATAACAGTAGTTCCACTGAACTTACTGAGCATTTCACATGAAGCGGTTGTACATCTCAGCCTGAAGGAATTAATAAAATGACAGGAGGATTCCATCATATTTATACTAAACTTTTTTCCTGAATATTTTTTCTCTCCAATTATTTTCTTTCTTTTTGTTTACTTCTTTTTTCCCTTCCTTCTGCATCCTTTTGTGAAAGACCAAAGACTGATGACGTCATTTTACTTAGAAAGAAACGCAGTTATTCCGATTTCATTTTGAATGTTTCAGTGTTTTTCTTCATTGAATTTAATTTCAATTTGTACTTTGAAAGTGTAAAATACAGATGGATTGTCGAAACATTGTTCAACCAATGAAATATACAATGCAATCCTTTCGCACTCTTCATCTTGTCTAATAATAATAATAATAATAATAATAATAATAATAATAATAATAATGATAATAATAATAATATTGAGGAGGAGGAAAACTAGTTAAGAGTTGCAGCATCACGCAAGATAGCGCAAATGAAATAAGAGAATTAGACAAAAGCCAACCATACAAACACTTAGATTTTCATGAACTGGATACCATACAACACATACAAATAAAGAGAGGATATTAAAAGAATGCGATAGACGTGTTAGATTAATACTGAAAACAGACCTCAATACGAAAAACATTATAATAGGTATGAACACTCTAGCCGTCACAGTTACGTCACAGCTAAAATATTCTTAACTGGACTCTAAATGAACTAATCATAATAGGCAGAAAACCGAAATGAATTATGACAGGATTTAGGACGCACCACCCAAAATCTGACATAGAAAGGTTATATATACAACGTCCTGAAGGTGGTGGAGGGGTTATACAGCTAGAAAAGTATTAAAAAATAACCACCTTAAAGCTACAGAAATATCTACTTCAGAACTGTTTTCAGTCTATAAGGAAGCTGACAAAAGACGTAAATATATAGTAAATAACAGACACGAAGAAAGAGAAGAAACAGTAAAAGCTGTCAAACAACTGAAATCCAAACGAAAACTGGAACATCAACGGATCGTGATAAAACCATGACAAGGAAAGCAGCCACATGGCAAATAATGGGTTAAACTAACCAGAAAAGAACTAGGAAAAGCATAATCTCAACAGTAGCTGACACGCTGAGGACTCAAAGCAGATATTGAATGATTTTAATTGCAGCTCAAGATCAAAACATTCCCACCAGAAATTACCAAAAAATATGTAATGAAAAAAAAAATACAAGTAACTGCAGAATATGTGGAGATAAAGAAGAAACAGTAAATCATGTTGTCTCTGGCTACCCAATCCTGGTTAAGAAGGAATATATTCATAGACACGACTGAGTTGGGACCTTTATACAATTGACGCGATGCCATTAATAATGAATAATAACAGAAAAAAAAAGATAGTATAAGCACACGCCAGAAAAGGTCACAGAAAGTGGGAACACAACTATAGTCTAGGATATTCCAATACACAGGTAGAGAAATTAGGGCAAATAGACCGGATACAGATGTCAGAGACCATGAAGAAAAAATGCTTTATAATTGATTCATCAATACCAACATATGACAATGTTTCTCTAAAATAAACTGAGAAACTTTCAAAATACAAAGATCTGGAAATAGAGATAACTCCAACAATGTGGAGTCAAGAAACAGACGCAATTCCTATCATAATTGGCGCATTAGCTATGATAAAGTATCTCTTGTCGTATAATAATAGTGTCGATAACGATGTTGACGAACGTTATCAGGACTAGATGTAATTCAAGGTTATTGGTTAAATAAATGTAGTTGTCTACATAGGAGACTAAAGGAACACCTTCCGGATTGCCTTAATGGAGGAATAACGCCAGATTGGATAGCGAAAGGGGGAACAATACTCCTTATGAATGACAAAAGCATGGGTAATATGGCTAGCAATTATAGACCAATCGCAATATCTGTGTATTCGCCTGGTGCCATATTAGTGTAATAGGGCAAACCTACTCAAGTTGCCATGCAGTGGGACTGAATCCAGAAAACATATTTTCCTCCAATCTATTTTTCAGATATGCATTTTGTTTATTTCATAGTACGTTTAAGAAAAATATATTTGAAGTTCACCTAACCCATAATAGATATTAATGAAACTGTTTTCCTTTCCATAGTTCAACTGTCCTTTAATTGTTCTTGGACAGATGAGCTCGCGAAAAAGCTAGGTATTCTTGTTACTATATATATA
>NC_068999.1:14474048-14476044 GCF_001194135.2 Octopus bimaculoides | reverse complement strand
TATATATATATATATATATATGTGCGTGCGTATGTATGTGTTTATATATGATTGAAATGCTATAAACTATAACGGTGATTATTAGTTTTAAATCTACGTGTTTCACAAATATCTGGTTTCAGTGGACCAGATAAATATAACTTAGCATTGTATTTCAGAGACGTCAACAAAATAATTGTAAAAAGAAAAAAAATGGGGCGACCAAATATTTCATCTATCATAAGAGAAACTCTATCTGTCACTTACTGAAAAGAAAAATGTGGAAATAAACATCTGGTTGGAATAACACTTTGATTGATATATATTAGATGCAACCGATACATCAAAGTTTTATGAAAATCGACAGAGAATAATTGCATCTCTCGAAGTACCTCAATTCTTCCTGAACAACCCCAGGAGATTGAACATTGCTGGTGAATTGTTCAGGAAGTGCTGAAAGATATCCTGATAATCACACCATAGTATCAGCTAAAGATAAAAAAAATTGTAATGGGAATTAACGCTGTGGTTAATGGAGGAACACAAAGCACTGTTTCTATATGGGAATGAATTCGGCATGGTAGGCTACCCGTCAAAGCACCGGATATTGATAGATGTAAGTAAATTGCACTCGTCAGTGCTAGGGATTCCAATAACAAGGCATGTGCGAAAGAGGAAGCATCATTTACCTGGTGAAATAGTTATTATAGTCACGAAGGCCTCAGTACAAAAGCGGGGAAATTACAAGGACAGACAATACAATATAAAACGTGGGGTATATAAAGCGAATGATGAAATGAAATGAGTAACTTACAATATGATGATGGAATGGCTTATGAGTCCCCCAAAGCTTCCAGTTTCATTTAACAGTTTTCTTATACAGTTCTTATTCATTGTTTTTTATGGTTCATTTATGATTACATGTGGCCTCAACTCCTCCGTTGTTACGACGCTTGGCAAAGTGTTGTAGCCCACGAATCATTTAGCTGGTGCACAAGATATCTTCCTTTTGTGTTAAAAATATTATTTGACATCCAAGTTTATTCCTTTAGATAACACACATCCTCATCAAATGAAGCTTGAGTCAAAAGTAGTTTCCTTAAGTTGTGTGTGAAGATGCCTTCTGTAGCTGTACGGCATTTGAAGTGTCAGACACTAGTTGAACTTAAATACATTCCTGTCATTTATATCCCGTTTGAAATAATACTATCCATTTTATTCAGATCACCATGGAAACGGTCATTAAAACGCCGTAAATATACTTTGTAAAGTACCGATTGTCAACGCTTAGAAAACTGCTTGATGTCTTTGGAGAAATGTGTAGTGTTTATGACGTTTCAATCATTACTGAAGATTACGGGCCTCAGGGACGGTAATATATTAAGACTGAGTTCTGATTGGGATGTAAAAGCTCGCCTATCGAAACCCTGGTTTCGCACTTTGACAAAAAGTTGGTAATTTTGATGGTGTGGGTAAGACGAATACATCGATCGCAGGAAAAAATTCGTACTTACATTTTCGACAACGAAAATGATGAAAGGCAAATGCGACCTCTGAGTGTGTCTAAGACCGACGATGTAACGGCCGCCTCCGATCGGGAGAGGAGCGGCCCGTTTCGCCCGTTTCGCCCGTTCCGAGTTCGAGCGTAGATCGAGGCCGTCAACGACGATTGTAACAATTGTACGCTCTTTCAAACCCAAAATACAACCACCAATAGAACAATTATAATCTGTATTACCATAAATGGAGTTTTGTATTTTGCACTATTCCATAGATCTGATATGTTTACTGGTTTTGCAATGTTATATAGTATAGCAAAATTCATGCAAACATGTTATAATCAGATTTCTACGAAACTTCCGTTTTAAACGATTTCATTTCCACTTGAAGTTGCTTGAAATATATTCTATTGCACTTAATTTTCATATTGATATTTCTATTATACAGAAATATTCCGTTATGTTCTCTCAGATAGATAGATAGATAGGTAGATAGATAGATAGATAGATAGATAGAT
>NC_068999.1:14472531-14473394 GCF_001194135.2 Octopus bimaculoides | reverse complement strand
TATTGAAATGTAAAAACTTAACAATAATGTACTGAATAGATATTGATCATGGAGTATACTTGAAAACGGATATGAAAATCCATATCACAATCGGTTATACAACGCGTAAATTGAAATTGATTTTGTGAAGTGATATTCGTTCTTAGTAACATACACTCGACACATAAACGATCCTCTCAAGAAGTCAGTAAAATAACTGGTAATTTCCAAATTTGGTTTGAGTACTTCCTGTGAAGTTGCGTTAACAAACACACATAACGGACTATATACATTGTGTTTAATTTTCGTAAATGGTTGTATGTGATTCTAAGAATATCTGCACGCACCTTATGAATGAATGACTATATTTTATGAATGCTTACATGTAAGCATGTGCATAATTGCGTATATCACACCGTTACGCGGGCATAATGTTTCAATTAATTTATACAGTATTCTCAGACATACACAAGCATATATAATAACCAACATCCATATGTGAATGTATACCAATGTTCCTCCCAGATGCATAGGCGCCTAAGGCCGGTTTTCAGCGTTGTATGGCGTATATATTCCCTATTTTGACGGTACGACAGTTCTTCCCATTAGTACACATTCTTGCAAGCTGAGTGGAGCGGACCAATGGGAAATGAATAGTGTTGATGAAGAATCCAACGGATCACTCGTTCAATTAATGGAACCCCCAATCTCACGGTAACGAGTACAACCCACTATTAACTAACCTACGCAAATGCACACACGTACAAAGCCATACATATATAGACGTCTGAGTATATATATATATATATATATATAATATACAAGAATAAGGGCAGGGAATCGTCAATTAATAATAGAATTAATAATTAGCAATTTTGCCAAGT
>NC_068999.1:14470903-14471735 GCF_001194135.2 Octopus bimaculoides | reverse complement strand
TGTAAAGTAATTATAATTTGCTTAAAGTTAATGAAAGTTAATGAAAAGTAGTATCATGTGTTTCATTAACATAAACGTACAATTGGAACTCATTTGCATTATACATTACACTTTTTACCGGAAAATTATAACAGGAATAAATACGATGTGTTTTGGCGACAAATATTTGCTGATTTGCAATATCACCTACTATTGGGACATCGTTGACCTCGATGTGTCAATTCCATGTGGATGAAACTCCTTTCCATGATGAAAGGAGCCAAAAGAAAAAGGGAGACCAAGCTTTGGCCACGAACTGCAAGATGAGCCTAAGGAATGAGCAAGTATCTCTGCTGTGCCGCATCTGCAATAGAGCAGATGAAACCATTGCCCATATCATGAACAAATGCCCTAGACTTGTCCCAAACCACTCTCAAGGTGTTTCAACACTATCTGGTAGCGAATGTTCTACATTGGAAACTGTGCGAAGAGTGGGGACTAGAGATAGGCAAGACATGGTATGCGCACAAATTGCAAAGCTTAGCAGAGTCGGAGACTCGCACAATCCTCTGGGATTTTCCAATCCATATAGATCAGTTGCTAGAGCATAACAGACTAGACAAAGTCGTGGCGACACACCGGGTAGCGGGAGTTCTACATCGGAGGGAACATAACAGACCGGACCTAGTGATCGTGGACTAGGTACACCACATATGCTATATAGTTTACGTTGTGTATCCCTTTGATCCACGAGTATTCAAGAAAGAAGGTGAACAGATAGTTAGATAGACAAATAGATAGATAGATCGATAGATAGATAGATAGACAGATAGATAGATAGATAGACAGATAT
>NC_068999.1:14465824-14469673 GCF_001194135.2 Octopus bimaculoides | reverse complement strand
TATATATATATATATATATATATATGTGTGTGTGTGTGTGTGTGTGTGTGTGTGTGTAAGTATGTAGGCATTTATACAAATGTGTGTGCGAATGTGCGCGCGAGGCTGCAAGCCTGTATGTGTATGTGTATGTGTATGTATATGTATGTATGTATGCATGCATGTATGTAGGTATTGCAAAAATACATACATGTATAAATAAATATTCCACTACAAATATCCATATACACATATACGTTTATGTGTCTATGGGTGTTTGCATAATCATATACATTCTAAGGTCTGTGATAAATTAATGTTAACAGATATATGTAAAGGCGCCAACTATACGTTTATTTTCATAAAATATATTTTTGGTCCTGTTTCTAATACGTTCCACTTACGTAAAACAATGTTATGAAAAAGAAAATAAAAGCAGGAGATTAACAAAAAGTTACTCGTTACATAGTTGGCTGATTTACAAATCACTTGATGCTCAAATTGGGCCATGTGTGTATGTATCGAAGAATGTATAAAGATTTGCAGTAACAATGCTCACAAGAGAGGCTACTGAAAATCTCGTTTTCGAAAGATTCGATAGAAGCACACAGACAACTGTGTCTTTTGAATTCTAAACTTATAATCAACTCGGCGAAATATAATATGGATTTTAAATGCGTCTGTGCAGTATATTTGACGCATTGTGAAATAAGAAGAACATCAAAATTTTCATTGTTGTAAGAATTCTATTTATACCGAAACGCCTGTTGTATTGATACTTTGCTTTATTTTTATTATAAGAGATCAAGGAATGATGTAGTGGTAAACAATACTCAGAAAGACATACAAAGTGAATAACAATTGATTGTCGAAACGGAAATGAAAAACTTCGAATAAAACGGTCCCCAGATGAAACCGTCATTCTTTCGAATTTTTATACATGAATGCATGAAAATATTTTCAACGTTTCATCTGCTTTGCTGTTTTTATCATCTCTCATGAACATTATATATTTTTAGTGAGATTACGTTAAAAGTTGTCAAATGAAAATCACGAAGCAGATTGGACAATTGCGGTTTACATTTGTGTATAATTCAGATTATTCGTTTAAGTCGAGTTTATAGTCTGGCCAAGATACTCTCATGTGATATGACCAAATGATGTTAATTTTTTTTTTTTTTGTGATAGTACCCTTTGTGGTCGATGTTGCACTGCTTCGATCCCACTAGTGAAGAAACCTTCAACGTTTTGCTAAAAAATAATGTCATCAACATTTATAACGTCGTCATTACTGTGACATTGCTTACCAACAAAGTGCTTATTCATGTTAGGAACTAGATAATACTCATTTAGAGAATAAGGACGGTGATCAACTAGTTCAAAGCGACAGTCATTTGCAGCAACCATTAAAACCACCGGGGGAATTCTGTGCTAGAGCATTTTCCTGAAGAAAAAAAGTTTTGTTCGGCATTTGTTTTTGATAACCTTCCATAAATACTTCAGCAAGTTGACACACGATTCTCCATTGACGTTGTGGGCATATTGAAGATAGTCAATGAATCAAATACTTTTTGCATCCCTTAAAACTTAGACCATTGACTTCCCGGTAGATGGAACGAAATTGGATTACATTGTATGAACTCAACATCCATCCCACGTTACGAAACTTTGAACGAAACTAGCTGTATTTCTCCCAAACAATATCAGATATGTCCGTGTTGTGATCAATCATGTTCGCTTGCGGTCAGGTCTCAAAAGATGGGGATTCAACATCATGCCACGTTCATTGTGCACCATGTTCTCTAATCCCTCAAAATATATTCTCATGGCATTGAGTATCTGATTTATCGCCAATCACCTATCCTCTATCACTATATGGTTAAAATGGTCAATATTTTCTTCGGTGGTGGCAGTAGCGGCAGGTCTACACAGTGGGTCACCTTCGAGACTCCACCACCTTCTCCTACATTTAGCTACCCATGTTTGCATTGCTGATAAGTCTGGAGCTTCATTTCCAAGTGTAGGAACCATGTCAGCATGAATGTCCTTTGTGGCTAAAACCTTTGTATATATAATTGTTTCATATTGGCCGTTACAGATTTTGCATACGTACACAATGAAATCTTATACATAAGACTGAAATATGACGAGCTGCAAATCTTCACATGGATCAAATCATCGGATTTATACAAGGCCAAACTTGATGGTTAGAGCATATTTTTGAATGTAAGATACAAAACTCTGCTAGAGAATGTTTTCCGTCATCTTCTTCATAGTCATCCCGTGACTAGAGAATCACAGGGTAGTAAATCAAGGGAAGGTTGTTTGAAAAAATAAAAAAAATGATATCTAGGATTAGACTAGGTTTAATGTATATATTTCAGTGTTTCCTGTTTAAAGTATTTCATTGAACTCCTTAAATAAATGTATGTATGTGAATGTGTGTGTTCGTGTGTGCGTCCACGTGTTTCCGTTCGGGCGTGTACACCCGTGTGTACCGTGTACGTGTGAATAGACCGGCACGCATGCAATTGATATAATTTCAATATATTTAACTACTATTTATACATGTGCGTTACACCATATGAATACTTTTGTATATATTAGTAAAAATAATCGTAAAGGGAGACATAAATATTTTAGTATTGTCCATAAAAAAAGTCCATGATTTTACTTCGAATTTCCAGCGCTATACTCTATTTTAAAATAAATTAAGATACCTGATTATGATGTAATACCATCCGATCATGCACAACAAAATATATAGTGTTCCATCACACGTGGACGACTGGTGTCATATTTTCTTTCCTGAAAAAAAAGGAATATATGTATATCATGATAGAGGAAGGGTAGTATCTCAGTTAATGGTCTTCGTAAACTCTGGGAAGCAGAATAGTTGTGCATGTTTAATATTTTTCTAAATATCCGATTGTTTATTCTTAAAAAATCTGTTTAAGTATCTGAATCCAACTGCTGCTGCGTTATTAAGAAAATCTGCAAAGTTAGAGCAAATATTGAGGTGCTATTTACTGGGACACGATATTATGATTGTCCCCATTAGTACATGTGATATAATTATTCCAATCTCTCTTTTAATCCCTTTAAACATGTTTTTTGTGAATATACGCGTAATAAGTTAATAATATTAGAATATATCAGGTATGATAACATTACGTAGTCGTTTACCGTAGAAAGAGCATTTCTACGGGCAACTATATATATGTATGTGAATGTATTTACGAATATGTAATTATGTGACTGAATTATTGTCTCCGCTGCTAGATCGTATAAGCACACACATTTGTCAAATAAAAACGTGTACACATAACGATATGATCTTCGCATTTGTTGGTGCGTGAACGTATATCATGTGTATTAATAACGGCAAGTATACAGATTATGCTGATAGTTTTCTTGCCATTTCATTCTGTAAACGATTCCGGTGTATTTTCAATGAAACAAAATTCGATTATAATTATTATTTCTCTGTATTGTGAGTAGCCCTCCTGTGGTTAACTTTGGCAGACCTTACAAACTGGTTCAATAACCCTGGTGACATAATGTCTTGAAAATGTCAGCACTCAAATAGCGAAAACTTAAATTCACTAACAACGTTGAGACATTAGATAAAAGCCACAACGAAAAGATTCGTGCGTGCAGTTATTTGTATATATGCGACTATGCTTCTGTGGACATCTGTGCGTTTACATAGTTGCATGTGTATATGTTTGTGATTGTAGCTGTGTGTGTATATATATTGGAAATTATCATTGGGCATTATTAGTAAAGAGCTACATGTTGTTATTAACATTCGTAGAGACCTAAGAGCGATATTCCAATTTAAAGAAATTATAAATATATATATATATA
>NC_068999.1:14464728-14465337 GCF_001194135.2 Octopus bimaculoides | reverse complement strand
ACACACACACACACACACACACACATATATATATATATATATTTATATTAACTATTGTTTTCTTTTCTGGTATTTTTTCTCCTTGAGATAAAATTATATTGTGACATTTAAGATTTGAATAAATCTGTGGAATACTAGCCAATCTTTCCTCATTGAATTTCATTTTCCAATATAACTATTTTATTTCCTCCACATTTCATTGAAATAATATTTTTTGTTCGCCTCATATTGATTGCTGAATGTTGCTGCAGATGTAGAGGAGAGTCCGTTATTTCATTTTATCCTATTCTTCTCAACTGTTATTTGCGAAAATCACATTGTGTTTAAAGCATTCGGCGCCAGTAAAATAAACTGTGGTGATTTCAATCGGCAGTAATCACATTGCCAATTCAAATGACATAAAAAATATATGAAAACACATGTTACAGGAAGACAACCTACAAGATTTCAAATTTATACGAATTATATTTTTTACAACAATGACACAAAATATGTTTATAAAAAAAATCATTGCTATAATTCGTTGTGAAGATGTTATACACATATGCAACATAATCACACACACGCGCGGCACACACTCATATCCATTTGTAAACTGAGTGAGTATAT
>NC_068999.1:14462396-14464087 GCF_001194135.2 Octopus bimaculoides | reverse complement strand
GTGTGTGTGCGTGTGTGTGTGTGTGTGTGTGTGTGTGTGTGTGTGTGTGTGTGTGTGTGTGTGCGTGTGTGTTGAATATTTTACTGTTTTTAAGCCCCAGATATATCAATAGTGAGCACAACCATACCACGCATATTATCGGCCGAACTGCGTCGCGTCACAGACTTCAGTTCCCATTTATACTATGTGGACGCCAAACTGGGAATCGGCTGTAACGCTCAACAATACATTCTTGGCATCTTGCATTCACTAAATTATTATGTCTCTCATAAACTTGTATATAATGGTGATACACACGGTTGAGTATTAGAACATGACCTCAGTGTCAAAATTTCTATTGCTCTGAACTTATGCTTGTGGAAAACTAATATTTTATTACGACTATCTCTCTATATATCTATACAATATGTATTTGTGTGTGGTAATTTGTACTTTTATGTTTTTTTCGGTACGGTAACGTTGTAGAAATACTGTGGGGTATCTTATGTGTAGGTGTGTAAAAGATATTGTTGGATTTGGAGCTTACTTTAAAAACCCACCACATATCCACCTTCACTTTCATCTTAATCGCTTTACCAGTGTGTTTGTGCGAAAGGTGTTGAAGTCTGTGTAGAATCAGCATGTGTAATGATAAATGTTATGCTATATATATATATATATATATATATATATATATATTAATTTCGCATTCCACGGGAAACATTGGAGATGCACGGCCACATAACGGTATCTTTCGTAATAATTTCTCTGGGATAAGAGATAATTTTTAATTCCATTGCCAGTTATGTAGTTGTACACTATTTTCCTTATTTCCCGTGCCCTCCGTGTGCATTGTGAATATTACTGAATTTGCGTGCAACACTGTGTATATTTGTTTTATGAGCAATAAGTGCGTTTAAGTTATTGCGTGAAAGTATCAATTACGTTTGATGTTCTTGTTAATGGTGCTTTAGACTTTGTAGTTGTAGTTTATGATATTCATCTTCGTTGTTTTGTTAATTTTGTGATGTACTGGCTTTTTTCTTTGTTGTTGTACTATTAGTTGTTTTGTGTAATCTAATGCGTATCACCAGCATCAACATCATCACGATTGTATTTTTCAACTATCCGCCGCCACCAACAACTCTATCTCATCGTCATAATAATTGCCATCGTTGAAAGTAACACTCCATAGTGCGTTTGGTTGTTGTTTACCAAAATTTAGGCACCATGCCTAGACATGAAATATTAAACTAGACTCTAGTAATGTCAACAAACAATACATATGTAGATGATATATGACTAGAAAATTTATAATTTCTTTGCGAACCTGGAAATATTCCCAGTTAATTTCATATGATGATATGTAAGAACTGAGTGCATTATAGACATAAGCAATTGCTTTGAAAAATATTTCAACTGACATTTTACAAAATGTTATAGATGGAGAAGTACTTAAATTATAATACAATTTTTCTTGAACAATGCTCGCAGACACTAGACACACAACATCGCACGCAAACACAGGCTTCCGTATATATGTATAAGTATACAGTGAAGTGTGTGTGTACGTAAGCATACAATGCACACAGATACTCACACAACCACACATACATGTATGCACACGCCATATATTACATTTATTTGAAATATATGTTTATATATGTATGTATGTATATATACATATATATATATATATATATATATATATA
>NC_068999.1:14460730-14462251 GCF_001194135.2 Octopus bimaculoides | reverse complement strand
ACATACACACATATATATATATATATATATGTGCGTGTGTGTATATATATATATATATATATATAAGCGTACACATATATACACACATACGTCCATATACATACATATATTCTGAGATATCCTTCGGTCATGACTGGCCATGGAATGGCACCTATAAAGTTACCCTCCCAGGCACAAATCCGGGCAAGGTTGTTTATGGAAGACTAGAAGTCGCCTATGCATACCAGCCTCCCATCTCCACGCCACATGTGTTATCCAAGGTTAAAGGCCGATATAGGTTGGCACCTGTGACGTCGCAACGCATTTCTACAACTGAGTGAACTGGAGCAACGTGAAATAAAGTGTCTTGCTCAAATATGCAGCATGCAGCCCGGTCCGGGATTCGAAATCACAACCCATGCGTTCTATGTGATATGGAAAGAAGGCTCATCTGGAAAGGCAGCTTAGACCCCGCCACATATCTAAATTGAAAGACTGAACTTTTCGGATCATGTCCACATGTGGGCAAATATTTGCTACATTGTTGGTCCCTTTGAGTTTACTGATAGGACTTGCTTTCTATATTGTGTTTATGTATAAGCTTTTTATCTCTCTATACATTTTACTTAGATTTCTTATATATTTTAAAAATAGTTTTACTGATATGACTGTACTGATAGGATTTGCTCTCTATATTGTGTCTATGTATAAGCTTTTTATCCTTCTATAATTTTTACTTGTTTTCTTTTATATTTTTTGAATATATCTTTTAATATGTTTTGCATAATTGTAGAGCGAATGTCTTGTATTTTTTCTACACATATTTTCTGTGTTCTCCCCTCAACCCTGTTATTTCCTGTGCGTCTATAGACACGTACATGGAACCTTATGTGCGCGGTTGTGAATGTGTGCGTGTGTGCGGGTACGTGCGTATATAGTTGTGTGTGCATGCGAATATAGTTGTGCGTGCATGCGAAAATTAGACGTGTTTTTAACCTTGTAGCTCTCCCTCACTTTCTTCTGGTTTTGCTTTTAGCCCTGTAAAATTCTTTTTCGTGCATGTGTATGGGTGCGGGGTTGTTGTGTGCGTGTGAGTGTGGGTCTCTATGCGGTTATATATATATATATAAGTACGTATATGTATAGTTACTGGCAAGTATGTGGGTGAGCATGTGTGTGTTTCAAGCGAGGGTGGTTTAGTATATAAAAATAGGTGATTGTACGGATTGGTGCGCTTACGAGAACACTATAGACTTCCGTACTCCCTTACTTTTACCCTCTCCCCTTACTTAGCGGTCTATAGCTCTTTTGTCTTAATGACGGTCAACTACACAGTAATTTCCCTTTGTTTAACGGTCATTTTTTCACTTTTCATCTTTAATGGCCGCATAACTGAAGAGATGTTGGCGTGGGCTCCCACCCCGGCATCCGAAACTCGTAGTTTTATCATGGCTACCGAATAAGTGTCACATATTTTTACACATAATTTCCCATATTTACATAATATCGAGGTCTATTTCTTTTGCTGACCGTCCTATCAAT
>NC_068999.1:14454323-14460564 GCF_001194135.2 Octopus bimaculoides | reverse complement strand
TATATATATATGTATATATACATATATATATATATACATATACACACACGCATACAATAATAATGAATGATAACCAGTTATAGAGAGAAAAAAGAAAACATTTGACCATGAGAAATTCACCTACGCTGATTGACTGAATTTTTGAGAATGTGCAACGACTGGACATTTTGTTGCTACTTCTTCACGTGTACGCTATACGCACAGTCTGTATCTCTATATATGTATGTAAATATGTATGATTGTAAAATAATTGCTATAGTTGTATTTGGGTTAATATTTTGTACAACACAATACGTCTATTCATATTTTGTGTTTGACTTCTATTTTTCCTATGAGATTTTCCATAAGAATGAAAACAAAAATAGGGACATATTCAGTAACAAAACTAAAAAAATATTACGGAGAAGTACGTATATGTTATATTCAAACTTGAACCTTTATTTCTGAAGTAACAGCATCAGACACTTTTGAAATACTCTCAACTAAACGATATATTAGAACATCTCAGGGAATGTTCAAAGCTTACTATTAAATTCTATGTTCCGAATTCTTCATATATGTGTTCGTTGATATTCTGAGAAATTTGCAGTCGTATGTTTTATTTGTAAGATAACGATTTTTATAAATTTAATACCATCTGTATTATATTGACAATGATCAAACGCTTACTGTTTTGTAGCGTAATATTTCAACTCAGATATTATGTCAGCAACACAACAGTTCTACATCTAAGAGATGAGGAATTCTCTACATTATTTACATTCGACGGATATTTGTCCTCATCTTGTTTGCTGTTAACACAACGTTTCGGCTGAACTACCCTCCAGCCTTCTTCAGGTGTCTTGGAAAAATTTCGAACCTGTGTTCTCATTCCGAAGGTATTTTTCGATGTTATTATTATTATTAATATTATTAGTGCTCAGGTCACTGTTTGGAATCGAACTCGGAATCTTGGGGTTAGTAGCCCGAGCTCTTATCCACTACGCTATATGCTTGTGGGCAATTATTGAGTGAATTTTAGGGCTTACACATCTAATATTTTTCTATCCTTCCTTAATACCAGTTCCCATATGCTGCTCATATCTGCACTCGGTCTGCTTAGGAGGTTGTTGTGTCGTAGCATACGTGCTGCTTCTTTTAGTTTTTTGTATTTTCCAGTGGTGGTCTCTGTCTATTATATTAACGTCATCCCACAGGGGGAGGTGTTCTCCATTTTTCCATACATTATTACCTATAACCGGTTTATCAATATCTCCTCGTGTCACAGCTTTGCGATGTTCGTCTACCCTTATTTTGATGGGGTCGCATGTATCGCCTTTGTATAACCTACCACAGCTGCATGGGATGGAGTACACGCAATCTTTTGTCATATTCTCTTCTATTGGCGGTTTTACTGGAAGGAGATATTTGCGAAGCGTTGTATTATTCTTGAATACTGTCCTGATGTCATATGGGGCGTACATTTTTTGTATATTTTCAGAGAAGCCTTTCACATATGGTAGACAGACTGTGGAGGTTTATTGGCCTCACCCTCTCTCTTCTTCCTAATTAGAGTGGATAGTATATTTTTGGGGTCGGTATTGCTTAATAGGTCGTTATTGAGCTCGATCATTTACATCTTCGTGGTGTGTATCACGATCGCTACTTATATTCTCTGCACGATGTTTCAGGCACTGAGCAATCCCTCGCTTTACACTGTATGGATGGTGGGAATTGAATACCGCAAGCCGCATTTACTGGACGCTCTCAAATGACTGAAACATATAAAATAATATATATATATATATATATATATATATTAGACATGCATCAGGTCCTCGTAGGGTACAGTGATAATTTTTGTTTTTCTTAACGCAGCACTCCACTCTAGGTCAGGACTATCTGCTATTTTGGAATTCATAACAGTACCGACTTTCTGCATGTGTAGAAAAAAAATCCTGGATTCCCGACAGTAGAAACGTCGTGTGTTTCAGTGAAGAGTAAAATATAATCGAAATAAGAATACGCGCACTCAGCCTCCACCTCAGCTTCAAGGCAGCTCCGAAAAATGGTGCGCGCTATCTTCGAACATCTCTTTTGGTTTCACCACTGGCTCGACGTAGGATTTTTATGATATGGATGCTTTGTGTCATGTTGAACAACACCCCACATATAGTAATCCACCGGATTATAATCAAGGAGAGTTATGACACCAGAAAATGGGAATGATGACCTCGTAGAATTTTTCCGGCAACTACAGTTAAACTCGCTCCGAATGTTTGGTAAAGGGCCGAGTAGTGCAGCCACACTTATGTCCATCCAGGTGCAAATCATTCCAGCTAGGTAACAACCAGTCTCCATCAGCTTCACATAGCTGTCAGAATTGTTCAAAGATTCTAAGATGTGTTCTGGCGCATTGAGTTGCAAAATGCCTGCTCTGTCCTTTCCTGATGGACATCTCATCGCGTTTTATATTCTATACAGATTTTACAGAGAATTTAGCAACTGTCAACATGTCGACATTTCGATGCACGTCGCGAATCCTCAAGTTCCGTTACTTACATGGATTCCAGGTCCTCTACGAAAGCTTTTACAAAACTATGACTTTGATGATCCTGAACACCAACATATCAAGCCGCTGCTGAATAAAGTAGGCTTAAAGCCGTCGCATTTAGCCTGAAAACTCTGTACATTTTATATGGACATTTATTTCTATCGTTTGTATTTTCAGATGTTTGTCTTCAGATCATTTCTGATAGTTTAAATCATTTTCCTATACTTTATACTGCTCATCATTCTTTTATGGGCAATGGTCTCACGATTATTATATAAGAAAGTCAAATCGAATAGAAATGGTTTGAGCTAAGTAATCTGGGGCTTCTCGAATCTCGAAATGCGACAGATGAGTCAAACCCATTGACTTTATTTACATGGTATGACCAACGTGGTAATAAAATTGACACATCACAGCAGTGGACATCATTCAATAATTTTCGTTACGATCGTAGCAATAAAAATAGCCAATAATATTTTCATTCATTGAAGCAAATCTTCAACTTCTTTCTGTGAGAAGGAAAGTATTTTTACAGGAAAGTTGTGCACTTTGATCTTCAACAATTCACAATATATGCATCGGCTATGATTACACTGATCAAAGATTTTCCGGTCATTTCTGAAAATGTATGTCAATATAAGTATAATGAATTTTATTTCCACTCATCTGTTTCCGATCAACAAATTACTAACCATATAAATAGATTTAAGGAAGTGAAACATTTCTCCATTTCTCAGAAACGTAGCGTAATTTGATTGAGTGTGATCCTCATTACATATTGCAGTTTCTGATATTGACAACCAAATTGGAGCGAGACTATAAATTAGCTTTCATCTGTGCTGCTCACATCCAAAACTCCAGTGGACGTCACATCTCTCTGACTCGCTCACTAACTCCCACCCTACCCTCTCTCTCGCTTTCATTCTCTATACGCACACACACACACACACACACGCACACACATACACACACACACACATAGGTAGATAGATAGGTTGATAGGTAGTGGAACTGTGTGTAGTATGTATATGCATGTGTTGTATATATATATTTTTTGTTCATATATAATAGTGTATAAGTATTTATATATAAAGAGGTGATCCTTGACAGTACGCTTTGCATGCTAGAGAGGGCACCGAAGCACAAGCCAGGAAAAAAAGTAATTCCAATGTGATTGAAACAAAAATTATTTATACTTAACCCCAAACTCTAGTTTCGGTATTAATCAACACATAAATTAATTTGTCATCCGTACATCGTAAGTGGGATCGCTAAGACAGTGCATAACTATGTAGCTAATACGTACCGAAAACACACATGTGTATTACGTACTTTTACATTATGTTTTCAAATAAAACCGCGCACGCACAGTCACATAGTTGGCAGCAGACAATAAAATTAAAATTGCGTAACAAAATGCTGTGAAATTATGAAAATTCTACTGTGAACAATATAAGGGTAGAACATTTTGAAAAAAATTCATACGGGTGTCTACCATCCGTTAAAATGTCAGTAGAAAACATATTTTCGTATATAAGTGTTTATATGTATTTATATACAGAGAGGTGACCCTTGACAGCTACATAATTCTGCATTGTCTTAGCGACTCCACTGACGAAGTATATATGATATATTGACTTATATATAAAATTCCTAGTATACTTATTCATTTGTTTGGATACCAAAACAAACATCTCCTCGAAGTAACATATTTATATTGCTCGGAAACCATATCAAGCGACTATATTAGTAAATCAGCCCGCATATCATCCATAGACAATCAAATCATGTATTTGGTTTTAATTTGGCTGTTTATAAATATTAAGGACCTCATGAAAGTATATTGATGTTTCGGCCAGGACTTTTATTTGTAAGATTCTGCATCAGAGCAAAATGTCTGTACACATCGAAAGTAAAACCATTTCATCCATACAGCTAAGACGTACATTTAGATGCAGTAGAATCTTCCAGTTACAAGATTCATACAATATAGAAAAGAGATCTACCACATCTGTATTGACATTAGGAATCTAATCGAATTCTCTGTGGAATATGATACCTTTGTTTTCTGACGACTTTTAGTTGTTCTTTTTTATGATTTTCACATACATTCAAATGAAAATTTCCGTAATACCATTATCGTACCTGCACTTGTATCACCTTTTCGCAGTGACCTAGGAAATCTTTTCAAATTGTGGTTAGTAATGTATTGAGTTTTCCAACAGTTTGGAGGCTAGATCTCCGAATTTTGTGTGGACGTTATGATTATTTGTGTTTGGCAAATGTTTAGAGTTTTTTTTTTACCGCGATATTTACGGGTTTTTACAGATCTTCAAACCACTAGACAGGCTAACTAGAAGTCACATCGTAAGCTTTGTTGACATACAAATGCAGATTGCCCGTGTATACTTACAATCTATTCATATCGGTCATATGACCTTTGTTGTGATACAACAACATTAAAGATAGGTAACCTACCCTAGTGTTTGGAAACAAAATTGTGTGCCATGGTCTCAGATGGACATTTAGCTTAGTACTTAATTCATCGCGCGTAGCATTAAATGCTGGTTGCAGTAAACCTACCATCAACATCCTACCAACATAGTGTGGGTTAATACAAGAAAGAAATATTCTGAAAAAGCATATGCCATTTGATTCTTGTAGGATTGTGTCCAAATGACGTGAGCAGAACGTATTAAGTTGTCACTGAACGTCAAATGAAGTGGACATTTCCTGCCCGCTACGCTAACAAACAATGCGCTGTATGTAGCAGAGTAGACTGATATTAAACACATTTCATTCAAATAAACAAAATATATAGTAGGTAGTGTGTAATTTCATTTCTAATTTCAGTAATGTTTATGAATATGTACACTCATTATACATTTGGATACAGCCTTGAATGTTCAACTCCAATAGGCCGCCAGTAGGTACAACATTTTTGATCTCATAGAGAAGATGATTTAGTGAATGAATTATGTGTTGACATATGACCATATGTAATTACACAATATTTATTATTTCCGACGAAGATTTTATCGTGAATAGATAGGAAGTATACAACTGCATTATAATATGATAGGAAAACGATCTAAATCGTTTTATTGCTAAAATAAATGTGCTTCTCTATTGTCCGGCTCTTTAATTAATATGTGTGTTGTACTAAATGATATCACAAATTAATATGTATATATACATATCTAAGTTGTGTTTATTAGTATATAGTCATAATACAAATATATATATATATATGCACATATAGACGCATACACACATAGACACACATAAATGTGTATGTGTATATACATATATTTATTATATGTATCAGTGTGTTAAGTGCGTGTTTATGTCTGTGCATGTAGGTCTGTGCGTGTGTGTTTCTCTGTGTGTGTGTATGTGTGTGTGTGTGTGTGTGTGTGTGTGTGTGTGCGTGTGTGTGAGTGAGTGTTAGACCAGCACACGCAATGAATACGAACAACTTCAGATACAAATTTGCAGTGAATGCCATGAAAAATGCCCATGATCTCCACGCTGATTCCTTGGAGGGTATTTAAGCCGTTTAACGTTGAGTGTTTATAACCCATTATTTTCAATCAACGGTGCGATAGAATGCAAGATCCTTTTAAATTTGTCTTCATTTATATAGACACGCTACCATTCACGCATTACTCACACACACACATGCACGCGCACACACACACACAAACA
>NC_068999.1:14451047-14454256 GCF_001194135.2 Octopus bimaculoides | reverse complement strand
ATAGAGCTATATACACGCACAAGCGCGCACACATATGTGCATATATATATTTGTATTATGAGTATATACTAATAAGCACAACTTATATATATATATACATATTCACAAATTCATTTCTATTTTTGTGTGATATCATTTAGTACAACACACACATTAATTAAAGAGCCGGATAATAGAGAAGCACATTTATTTTAGCAATAACACGATTTAGATTGTTTTAGTATCATATTATAATGCAATATAAATAAAGAAACTTATGTAATCATACCTATTTTTCACAACTTGGAGTCGATAATATTTAATTATTGTAACTACTCTTTCATTTCAGTCTAATATGCATTTTAGCCAAGAGTCAAAAGCCATGCTGGGATTCCAACAATATCATCAATTTTTCAATGTATATTCATAATAAGTTGGTTGTCGGAGAATGAGGTTATTTGATAAACTGCCCTAGTTTGAGTTTCTTGAGTGATGGTGGGTCTTATGGGATCTTGGACAGCAGAGAGCCATCGTCGTATTTTACATCATCTATGATGACTCCATTTCGACTTTCGTACGATATTGAATAGCTATACGCTTTTGAATAATTGTTGTTTGTATCCAGCTTTAATGGGTGCTAAGTTAAAGTAATCTTCATTTGGATAAAATGCCTCCTCGTCGGTTGAAGGATTACAAATTCATCTTGAAATATTTCCTACAAATATACTTATGACACTTCCTAGATGGTTCCTATATTTATTTACCCATTTTAAATTAGTATTTGGTTTCTGGTTTATATTTACCTACTTTAAGATTTAAGTTAATATATATGACATTCCCGGTGTTGTATGTATCGTTAAAGGTACGAAACTAAAGCAATTGGTCGATAACTGATGAATAATTGTGGACCTTTTGTTTGTCTTCTGTTCATTTTTACATTCAGTATAAATTATGTTGTTTGTTTATACATTTTTTTTTTTATTTATCAAGGGACGGAAAGCAACATAAATCGAATTTGTATTAACAAGTAAGTATTTTTGTGAATTCGTGTGACTCTTTCTTTCTTTCTTTCTTTCATTCCTTCCCCTTTTCTTTCTCTCACCCTCACACCTCTATTCTAGCTTTTCTATTTACTCACTATCTATCTCTCCTTGTATTCCTAGGCTTTCTCATTCCCCTTCATACCTTCCGTCTGTTTTTCTTTATTTTTCTACACAATAAATGAAGAAGCATGTTGTTATTATAGTTATAAAGGCTGAGCATGGCGATTTAGAAATAACTCGGCTTTTAAAAGTTGCTAGACCTTTCGTCTACAAAATCTGTAAGGAGCTAGAGACAGAAGATGAAAACGCATCACCATTATCAAAACATAAAATGCATTCTAAACGCTCTAAGAAATTAGAGCACTTGAACGTATCGAGCAAGGTCAACAGACCATTGATTACAATACCAGAAATTCCTTCGGGTTAATTGCAATAGATCTCTATGTGTCAGAAGGAATAGTCAGAAATGTTCACCTCGAAGACATCATATATAGGTCTTATATGATGAGGAAAGGTCAATTTCTCAGAAAAAGAAAACGAATATCACTATATCAGATCCAAATCACTACAGTAGATGTGAACAATCCAGTAGAAGGTGATTTGGTTTGATTTTACTCAAACAAGAAAAACTTCGCATAAGATCAAAAAGTTAACAGAAGAAATGACAGATGGTTATGCGCCGACTCTTCTGAAGTTTCAAGTGTTATGCATACGAAAAATCCTGCAGCTATCATGGCTTTAGGAGTTGTCAACAACTGGAAATAATTGTTAAGACCTGGATATACAGTATATGCAGCGGAAGGCCAATATGTGGCTCTAGTTATACTGGAATGGATGCCGAAAATTTTCATGATCACATAACTCCTAACATGTGGCCTCCTAATTCCCCAGATCTCAGACCACCAAACTTATATATATGGAGTGTTGTTGAGAGAGAGGTCAATGTACGTGCCCATGACACCAAATCTTCTTTGAAAGCTGCCATAGTGAGAGTAATGCTCCTAATGAACCAGAATCATTTTATTCGAGAAAGTAGATGATTTAGATATAGTAGTTGTTGAAGCTGAATGTGGCTTTATTGAACACCATTGTAGAAAAGAATGTTTATTTTTTCTCCTAATAGCATTTTTTGATAAATCAATTTATTATCAGTTATTACATATAAGTTTGCTTAGTGATTTAATATTGAGTGACATCAAATTATAAAATATTGATTTAGTAAACTATGCATGTTATTGTTATCATAAACAACATCCAGTGGATTTGATTAAACATGTACGTACATGAATGAAATTATATCAACGATTTCCCAGGATAATATATTTACCATTAGTCTATCCTTTCACTTTCGGATTTGGCCTCATCCCTTAAGCTAACTTTACAATCCAGTTCACTTTCCTAAAGTATTTGAAGGATATCTTTCTTCCTTCTAGAGTGAGCTAATAAGTAATTGCTCAACATCAATAGTATATAGACATTTTCTTGGAGTGTCGTCAAACCTTCATAAGCCTTATAATTATATGTAAGGAAATAAATTGGGAAAAGTTATTCTGAATGCTTCTAGCTTATTTTAATATTGTACATGAAAGTATTTTGTCAACCCTAGACATATTATGATATACAACTTCAAAGAACATGTAAACATATCACACGGTAAATACCGACCAGGCAGTAAGCTTTTAAATTATATCGTATAATATTCCTATTGTTCATATTTCATGTCGACAGAATCTTAGAAATTGAAATGACATTCCCTTAGAAACTTCATATAATTGCTTGTTGAATAGAGCACCCCTTGCTTGTTGGAAGCATATTTTGCATAATATTACCAATGAATTGAATCAAACGAATGGCAATGGTTTAACACGCAATCTTCTTTCTACATTTGACTTTATAATTATTCACCAAACATATCCACTACATATAAAGACTGAGAGATAAATTCAATTGAAACATAAGATTTCATTTCCTACGTAATAGCAATAAACATGTAACATACCTCTTCAAATAAACTGCTATATTTCAGTCTTTCGATGCTCTTCGAAAAAATTCACGCAAAAAAATGTATCAATGATAACAAAAATGCACGTGAAAACAGGAAAACACACACACACAGACACACACACACACACACACACACATACACACACACACATACACAAACACACACATACACACACACACACA
>NC_068999.1:14444244-14450833 GCF_001194135.2 Octopus bimaculoides | reverse complement strand
TATATATATATATATATATATATATATATATATATATATTAACATACATATATATATATCCACGCACGCACATATTATTTTATATGCATGCATGTATGTATGTACACTAGAATGTGAGTCATGACCAAGAACCCATCCTAGACTAAATAAATCTCTAGAATTATTAAGTTTATGCAAAGTTTTCACGAGCTTAAATTTCTTTTCCGGCTTTCATTTTCCCTCCTAAATTCCATCTGCCAGCATAAAATTGGAATGTCATCACTTAACGTACCATGTCAGTATGAATGTCCTCGGGAGTTAAACCCTTGTTCTGTATGTACGTAATAGATGCACAATGCCAAATGTTTGTCTATCTGTAAGTCATAGCGCTACTAGTACTATTTGAAATCTTTGAACAGTCAAACTTCTATTCACCTGGAAAGAAACAATACTGCTAGTCAAAGAAGGCTTTTGAAAATTCATGCAAGATTTCACAGCTCTAGAATCACTTTGTCTTTGTTAGTCTATGAAGATTTCAGTGATCCTAGTAGTGGAGAGAGATGTGGGGTAGAGAAATCTGGTAGGCAGGAGAACGTAATGGACTTCATAAAAGAAATGTTGCTCGGGTTTCAGTATACATTCGAATATAATTCCTGAACTTTAAGAGATGGAAGTCTTTATACACATACAGCTACACTTTCACACACATATGCACACACGCACTCACATACATATTTACAACTCTTAAACTGTGCAGACCAGTGAGGCAACAATTATTTATCTACCAAATGCATATAATATATATGCTATGACGCTAACAAATTCGAATAAATTGTATCAGTTTGTGGAAATTCATATATTGAATAATGATGATGGATCCGTTTGTTCACAGATAGAAGGTTTATTAGTACGTATACGAGACGTCTGTTGGTACTCAAGGGTTCGATTGAGTATGACGGGTTTTTCTACAATCTTGTGGCAAATATCTCAAAAATTTCGTCTATCGCATGATGCAGTTCCCACCCAGATATTTCAATATACAGCGCTTTCATTACATTACAAAGAGCAATGAGCTGACGGTATCGCATTTAATCTTTCTTTTTTCTAACAAATTACATTCTGTCTTGCTTTAAATCAAACCAACAAGAATTCGTAACGTGTTTATAAATGGACTGCTATTAGTGACTACATAGCTACACTGTTATAAATTGCAATGTTTTTTAACAATATTACTGTTATCGTTTTGCACATATGCACTTTGCTGCCACTTGCAAAGCTAGACGTCGACAGATTTTACGTTAATTTGATGGCAGATTTGTCGGAAAATACAATTATGTGTTGTTCCGTTACTTACTTGACATCAATATTTCACTCGACTCCGTACAATGAAAGCTTTAGTAAATAAAGTAATCAGTATTGCGAAACTACATTTTCCTCTTGTTTTGAACATGTCGACAACTAATAGATAATTCATTTTCTTTCTCTCTTGATTCTTAGTGTTTAGTGTAAACTTCGAGATTCAGGGGAAGAATCAGACGCTAAAATATCGTTTTTCATTATTCAAAACATCTTAATATTTCAGTCTGTTGAAGCAAGAGATAGCAGAATCGTTAGCATACCGTGCAGAATTCTTAGTAGCATTTCGTCCTTTTTCACGTTTTGAGTTCAAGCTGCACCGCTTGGCCTTTCATCATTTCAGGGACTGGGGTTGACTTAACTTCTACCACGACATTTCCGGCCTTCGGCCAAAATATGTGATCGATATGTCTGTGAAGACCAGGAACAAGGATACTGGTCAGTGACAAATTAAGACAATCATGAAAAACAAAACGCGATTAATGTTGATACAAGAAATGGAGCTAGAAGAAGGCAACGGAGGTAAGAAAACTAAGATCCGTGGCATCCTTGTTTGCGGAAACTACAATTAATACCCATGTTATAGAACAACATAACAGAAAATATGACAAAGTCTGGGAGGCACGGACTTAGTCCAGAGCGAGTTATGTCCTCTGACACAGCTGGTCAATCGGCCAAGCCTATGTGTATCGACAGTTACAGCGGCAAGTGGATATTTTGTGTTTAATATGAGATGCGATGTTTTTTAAAATTCCGCCACGCTGCTCGATTCCTGATCTGAAAGTTTTAGTTTAGTAACTTTAAACATTTGAAGCTTTTTCTTTTGCCGGACCCGAGAATAAAACCCGACAATGATAGGATATTGGAGAAGATGAGCGTCGATAGAGAGTGCAATAGAAACAAATGCATCAAGCAATTTTATGTAAGCTAAATATTAGCAAGAGTATTTATAAAATGAAGACTAGTAAAAACGGCGAACTAGAGAGAAGCATATTATTATTAAGTAGCAGAAAACAAACTCTGGAGATATTCAAAGTATTTTTGTTATAAGCATTAATAATTGTAATAACAAGAAGCCCAAAGAGTTGAATAATTTAAGCAAAATAATTCTGTCAGAATAAAATCTAATTTTGTATTCGGAATTAAGAATTGGAAAACTGTTGATAATATTGATTTTACGAGTAAAGTCTGCGTAAATGATATCAAGGCTAAATGAAAGACTATTATCTGAGGTGATGTATCGTACATAACTATTATTCTTTGGACGTTTTTACAGCCCTGGAGAAATATATCCCACATACAAGTAAGTACAGGAAATTATTTACTCGCCTTTCAGTAAAATTTTCCAGTCGGACCAGAGACCTGGCTGCAATTGTAGCAGAATGAAACAAAAGTAAAGTTAGGCATTATCACAACTAAATATTGGTAAACATAAGTAGCACTGATACAATCCATTATGAAAGAACTCCAACAGATAGCAGTTACCCGCAACTCACTTAGGCAAAACAACAAGAAAACATAACGAACAAAACTAGCCATATGATTAACTATGGCTAGTTTAGTTCGTTAATTTTTCTTCTTGTGTTGCCTATGTGAGTTGCGGGTAACTGCTATCTGTTGGAGTTTCAGCATTTTTAGCTGCTATTTCTGAACTTCGGTATGTGGTGAAGCAACCTGTTGCTGATCCCTTAATTTTGTTTATAAATGTATAAGAACTTTTAAATAAGTTCCACACCGATAATGGTGCTTACATACCGAAGGGCTTGGTAAAAAATTATTAATTATTAATTTATTAATAAATTAATAAATTGATAATCCTTTACCCTTTTAATTGTAATATATATATATATATGTATATATATATATATATATATATATATATATGTGTGTGTGACGCGATTATTTCTGATTATTTCTGTTACAGGATTATTTCTGTTTCCGTCTAACAAACCCACACACGAGGCTTTGCTCAGCACGAGGGTAGAGTAGAAGACATATATACGCAGAAAGGCGCCACGCAGTGGGACTGAACCTGGAACCATCCGGTTGGTGAGCAAGCTACTTACTACAGAGCTGCTCCTATGTGTGTGTGTGTGTTTATGTGTGTGTGTTTGTGTGCGTGTGTTTGTGTCTTTTTGTCTGTGTATTTATTTTTATATCATCTGATATTCGACATTATAATATATTTGGACTTTCAAAAGGGAAATTCCAACATATTGCCCGAACCTGATAAGTTATCGATTGGCCGGTTACTGATTAGGTCTTACGTTGCACAACATTTGCGTCACTAGCTCTCTTCAGTGAATTATTTAAATGAACATTTTCTTTCAAGTCTCCTTTGTATACCCTCAAGGAAATTGCATTCTTCACAGACATTTGCCTGTCATTGAGAACTCACAAACAAGCTAATATAGAAATATCCGACATACTCATTTGATGTTTTGAAAAGGAATTTATACAAATAATACGAAAACATTAATGATAACATTTTAACATTTCATAACATGACCAATGTTACGGAATATAGATATATGAAGATTAATTTACCACAAATTTGCTCGGTGATTGCGAGGAAAAAATAAGAAAGATACTTGTCTCTTACACTTGTTACTTAGCGTCCATTTGCTATGATCTTTTCAATGTTTTTTTTTTCTTTTTCATTTTTTTTTTCAGCAGACGTAATATGATTATTTTAGAAGTATAGCCAGTCGTATACTACATTCTGCACTGATTTCTTTCACTTATGAAAATCAGAATGATTTGATTTCTGGGGTCTTTGGCTGACATTCGCACCAAATTTAAGAAAACACTTGAAGCGACGCTCGTGATAATGCGCTGTGACAGTACACACATATTAAATAACGTGTTAAGCAGTTATGGTATGCAAATGATTAACTCCAGTGCACTGAAGCAACCGGTCTTGTTGTGTAGGTAAACAGATTGGCAACTCATTTCTTTGGGATTGTTCAAGTGATGTAGACAACTCTGGTAAAACACCAGTAACTGCTGAAAACCAATTAAAACTGCTCATCGTTATTGTTCATGCTGCAGAGAAATAGTTAATTTGGGTCACCCTCACACGCACAAATATATGCTCTCATACGCAATAACACATATAGTTATACGGAAAGCAAATATGCATTTGCAAGCATATATATTGGTGTATTACATGGAAAAATGCGAGCAAAAGATATAATATTCTTAAGATTTTAAACCTGGAAAGATACAGGACATGTTACTACACTTGGAAAAGTTTTGGACAAGTTATTACATCTGGTAAAGTACAGAACAAGAAAGGTTTACTTAAAATATTGTAGCTAAGGATAACATTTCGAATAAAATTTTTAGATTTAGAAAATATTAGATTCTATTATAGGTAAGATATTTATGACAACATATTAGTTTTTTTGTTATTACTTGTTACTTCTATTAAAATCAAAAAATAACTTTAAATAATGTGTGGGCTTTAAAAATATTCACTTTTTAATTATTAATTAATAAATAGAAATTTTGAAAATAAATTATAAAAATAACAGTAGTACATAATTAATTAGTACAATAAATAGAATAATACAAAATTTAGTTATATATTATGGTAAAGTCTACCTATAACGGCAATACACGTTGCTTGAGTTGCTGCCTACGTTATTGCCAAGTCGTCACATTTTTTTATTCTTTACCTATGTTTTACAAAATGAATTTGCCTACCTTTTATAGTATTCTACTTAACATAAAGCTGTAGCGACATTAGTACTACTGGCTCTCATTTTTTTAAGTATTCTAGTTTGTCAATATTTGAACAAAATTATTGTATCTTTTTTAATTAAAATGTTAGTTGCTAAATTAAAACCAAATAATTTCTAATATTCAAATATTTTCCGTGGCCGCAATATTTTAGGTAAACCTTTCTTTTTTCTGTACTTTACCAGATGTAACAACCTGCCCTGTGCTTTTTCAGGTTCATAATCTTAAGAAGAGTATTTTTCATGCTCGCATTTTTCTATGTAATCCATGTTTTTTTTTTTTATTCCAGGCTATGCTATTATGCTAATTAATAATGTGTCAATCAATAATTTAAGATTTTATTTTTCGAAAATTACTTCAATGATGTCGGTGACATATATCAAAATCCCCTTATAGAATTATATTCATAACAAAATGTATATAACTATATTATCACCTTCAGATTTGAGAAACACACACTCATAACTTCTTTTCTTTCCAAAATTTATCGCATGAGATTGATACCAATTTCTGGATTTGAGCTCTTTCATTTAAGCTAAATTAAAATAGCGTTTGTTTTTAAAATAAAAAAAAGTTAATTATACTTAAATACTATTTTTTCGCTTTACTTATATTTTTTCATGATCTTTTACCTCACGGCTATTTTGATATAGATTTCTGTTGCATTCGAGCAAAATTAGGAAATTGTTGAGGATTTCTTCTTTACTTTGAAAATCAAAACAGTTATTTGTACCTAATCTTATTCTCCTTAAACTTTCCTACACATTTTTATGTAATCTTTTTTTTTTTATTGGACCAAATCTCAATATATTTATTCCAAAACGTAGCTTGGGTCCATTCTTCTTCAAACTTGTTAACAGTTTTCAATTTGGCAAAAAAATGAATTAGTAACTTAAGCACCGACGATGCTGCGTGTGAGTAAATTGCGGCCTTAAGAATATTATTTAACGACTACATTATTTGAATGACATGCGTGTGTCAGTAATGTGTAAGAGTGTGTGTGTGTGCGTTCGCGCACCTGTCCCTTGGTAGTGGTTCAGCTCAGATCCTTCACGCTAATAATTAAGTACTAATCATCTCCCTAGAAGCAGATAATTTACTTAAATTCAGTTCAGGTTCACCAGTTGCGTGTGTTAGTATAGATTTAGTCTTCTCATTTGTACAGCGATGGATGTTATTTGACAGCTTCAAGAGAAGTAAGATTCTAGCAGTGTTATATATTTCCAAAAGTGAGCGTCCGTCCTGTGTATCTGTGTATAGAAACAACAATTTTCATAAAACTATTAGTTTCTGTATCTGCAAAAGATATATAGGCTAAGAACTTGGCGATTCATAAGATCGGCATCTTCATAATGTATTCAACCGTTAAACATAATCGTATATGAAGACTAATTATGTATAACATTCTGTTACACGTGATTGAAACTCGACAATACTTTTAAAAGGCCTATACATACATGCAAACACACACACACACACACACACACATGTATATATATAAATAAATATA
>NC_068999.1:14437261-14443999 GCF_001194135.2 Octopus bimaculoides | reverse complement strand
ATATATATATATTCGTAGACACGTATTAATTCCTGTATGTAATTTCGCATGTATAGATTTAGATATGGCTATACATGTGTATATGTGTGTGAGGATAGCTTTTGCGAGACATCTTGTACGTCTATGTTCATTAGTGTGGGAAGCCGAGCGTTCAGGTGGGAGTGTGAATGTGCGTGTCATTTCAAGGCAAATGGTTTGTGGTTTTCCTAACAATTGCTCCTTGATTACTAAAATACGTGTATCATTTGCTGATTTGGTCTACTAACAACTAACAAACGTTCATTGAATAATATTCATCAATGTGGGGCAAAATAACTGAACACATTTCATGGCGACATTTAGTTATCAATGGCCAATAATGGTATTTCAGCTATACTAATACACCCTTCATAAATATTTATGCAAGTGTTATGGAATTATTAACAAATGTATGAATGGTGAATATAAATTCATGACATCCCGTCAAACACAATTGCACGTGCAGATGAATTTATGAACATCACGTTATTAAGACTGCTATCAAACTGTTTAACAGATTTTGAATGGAATGATAATGAATACACACACCCACACACCCACATACACACACACACACACACACACAAATATATATATATATATATATATATATATATATATATATGAGAGAGAGAGAGAGAGAGAGTTGAGGAAACAAATTATAGGAAATCGAATTCTCATACTTTATTTAAAATCACTACAATTGTACCAATTCATTCTTATACCTTTTAGTACATAGGTGAGCTATTGTGCAATAATTCTCTTACATCCAAGGTGTAAAATGCCCCTCCTCGGTGATTATTGTTTAAATATGTTCTTCAGTGGATCATCTCACTATTTCACACAATATGATAATGTATACACTGAATGATGATTTTATTGTAACTGGTTTACGGACAACACGCTTTGTCTAAACTACTGGGCGATTAAGTCAAAATCTTGTCCGGAGTTCTTACAGAAAATGGACGGAAAACGTTAGCAACAATGATCCTCATTTTGCAGTCTTTGAAATATATTCTAAGGTGATGTTCCTTTCTTCAATTCTTCCAAGCCAGCTCCGTGGTATCATGTGCAGCTATATGAAATAAATTTTAAGAAAACATGGAAGGTCATGAAGTCATAAATCTTGACCTATAGCTGTCTCGTATTTAAAATATTATTAAAATTCTCTCTGTAAAAACTCACATCTCCAAACACTAATAATACTGTTCCGAACTTAAGGCGGTAAGCTGGCAGAATCTTATGAACAGAGGGCAAAATGCTTAGCGTAACGACATGTCATCCATCTTTATGTTCTGAGTTCAAATTCCACCGAGATTTTTAAACCTGACTGCTTTCTTCCTACAATAAAGTGTAGAGGAGGGTCTGGTGATGGTTTGGGTAGCCAGTTTTTGCAATTCTCATTTTCCAATCGTTGCCCGGCATGGTAGGATTAACTGGAATGATTATCTGAATAGTTTGGGAAATCAAGTCCTTCCCATGGTCCAGACATTATTCCATTCTGATGAATGCAACATCTAAGATGGCAGTGCTCAAATACACACCTCTCATGCAGTTAAGAATTGGCATGGAGAGTATAGTAGTGAGCTACAACACATGGAGTGGCCTCCTCAATCTACAGATTTTATTATGTTTGAACATCTGTAAAACATCTTGGGGTTTAAGCTAGAAACCATTACGCTCCACCATCGTGTCTGCAAAACCTACATTAGGTTTTTCAGGAAGAATGTCTCAAGATTCCTCTCAATGGAGTTAAGAAGCTGTATGAATCAATTCGTAGGTGCATCGAAGCTGTTCAGGAAGCTAAAGCATGACCAACTTCATATTAAATAAATATCCATTTAATTTAACACGTGTTCCAATTATGTTGTCCAACCTCTGTATATATGTATATTTCTATATGTATTTATGTACATGTGCGTGCGTGTGTGTGTGTGTATGTGTGTGTGTGTGTGTATGTGTGTGTGTGTGTGTATGTGTGTGTGTATGTTTGTGTGTGCGGGTGTGCCTGTGGGTGTGTGTGACTATGTGTATGTATATACAGGGTGTCTCAGAAAGGTTTACCATTTGATATTGCTTGATTATTCAAAATAATCTTAAGTTAGGAGAATGAAATTTGGCAGACATGTTCTCATGTAAATTGTCAATCCATTGTAGTCATTCCTTTTCTAAATGACAACTTTTCGCCTTCATCACAGCTTGAAAACTTGTGACCACTTAGTTGCGAATACTGTACCACTCTTTCATGCAGTTTGACCCATATAGACAGAAGGGCTTTCTTCGGACCTAACATATTTGAATAGGAGTGCGCAGATATATTTCTTTCTGAGATAAACCTGATAGCAAAGTCCATCGGATTCACGCCTGCATTTTAAGCAATCTATATTGGTTTGTCCCCCAAATAAATTTCCATATAAATTCCACTGTTGATATTGACGCTAGCATCGATAATCTACCAGCTAAGTTTCGAATCACCGCTACAAGTACTATCTTTCCAGTTCTTTAATAAAAGTGAAAAGAACGAAATAAGACAGAATTTGTGTTGAAAGGCATAGAACAACACAAATTTAAAAACAAAAGTTAAACACAATCATGCATTGAATAGAGAATAAATGCTGAAAGAATGTCTCTGAAAAAACAAGTTCGTACGATGTGTAATGTGCCGCAGTTCGTTTTCACATTTTGGACTTGTTTTTAATGGAAAACGTAAATACTTCATTTGTGCGGAAACATGTGAGTCTGCGAGTATACAGAATGCAAAGCATCTTCTATGAAAACGTGACAGTACTTACGTCCCTTGACGTAACGTATACCCTCGGCAAACTGAAGTATAATCAAGCTAGAATGTATCCGTGTTGGATTATAAAGCGTAGGCTAATGGTTTATGCTTGACAAGCATCGTGAGCGTCCTTTCTTCCAAAAAGCGATGTAATTGCTTTACTGAGAAAGTAACTTCTGATTTCCATGTTTCAGGAGCTAACTTAAAAAGACAGGCCTGAGCGCATGTTCGTATAGTAGTGCAATAACAGTTGCTATACGATGAACATATCGTGGGCCTCTCAGGAGGACTGATGGGCTGATTTCTCGAAGTCTCTCGGCCACAGCATTGTGAGTGGAGATAAATGGGGCGTTTACAAACGCGCGTGTCTGTTAGAACCGGAATTTTGATTTCGGTCGTCTAACAAAAATAGCAATAGTAATGGAACATATAAAATAGGATCTTAGGTAAATGCATTTAAAGTATTGAAAGAGGAGGTATTCATAATGCCATGTAAAGTTGTTATATCTAAAATCCAAATGTTTGGAAATGATCGAGACGAAATAATTTTAAAAGTTTAAATACCTCAGAAATCATATATTCGAACAAGACAATACTTTCTTCAACGGTGAAAGTTCCTTTTGATTACTTTTCGCGCAGACAGAAAATAGGACTAAAGATTCACTGGGGTTTTTTTCCGCATCAGTTCCCCCTGATCTTGCATGGGCTGTTTTATTGTAAAATAATCGAGAAATCCATATCACGCCACAGCCTCAGTTTCCTCACGTAAAACAGTGGAGGCAAATACATATATATCTCTTCTCATTTCCACTATTTTCTTTGATGTTCGGTTTTGTTCTACCCACTAATATTTAACTCTCCTTTTGTTAATGAGTACTAGCTGAATTTTATTTACATAAAGGAAATTCGATCGTTTGATCTTTACAATTCGATGTATTTACATTCGTAATGTGGAGTTAGGTTTCTACGACATTGCTTTCGAATTATGATATTTTAACTTGCACGTCACTATTCACTCGCTTATCTTTCTTGTAACTTGTTAATAATATATGTGTGTAATATCTAGCAACATGTTTGGATATAAACATATTTTTAAAAATCAATATTATAACTATGTGGAGAAAACTGTGAAATGTCAGTAGATGTAATAATTAGTAATACTTTTTTTACCCAACGGACAAATTTCCATTGCAACATCAAAATCGAAAATTCAATCTGTAGAGTCAGTATAATTAAATGTGCCCAACTATAAACATATGCAGAATAAAAAGCAAACCCCATTCTTTATATATTAAATACAGCTGAAATTGCCTGGAAGCTTTTGATAAAACTTACTTGGGATTTTGTTTTGTTTTTTTTTATTCTAAATGAAACAAATCACTCTAAAAAAAATTAAGAGGTTGCAATTCCAGATGTATTGTTTTAAATGCATAATGTACATAAAATACAGCTGCACTCCATTTGTTCGAAAATAATGTGCATATATACAAGGTGTTCCGTATAACATTTACTGCTTGATGAAAGGAAAAGAAAACAAAATATTCTATTCAAACATAAACGTCATCCCAATCGCCTCAAGATGTGTGTAGAATTTAGAGCAGGCGTTTCTCGCTATGAACCTGGGAAGGTTTTGAAAATCCTCCTTGGTCTTGACCACCAGGTCGGATATTGTTTTGCATTCATTATAGTCCAAGACATTACAATTTCAGGAATTAGGATGTTAGAAATTTAGACATGGAGAAACCCTATAGATTCTCAGACGCCTTCTGCTTACCTCAAGTGGTATGGAAAGGATCTGATTCCTGCTGCTACACATATGATCTTCCCTGTCCACCCAGAATTTGACCATAGTCTCCAACAGCTACACTTAATTGTCTTAATTGAGACTAACACCCTATTAAAAGATGTTGGTATCAATTCCGACCTTCAGATGCCGTCAGGGCAGCAGCTGTGTTCAGTACCGAAGGCCAATGCTTCAAAATATCGTTGCAGCTATCTATGGTACGTCTTATGACATACATGGAGAGTTTTCACAGAAAACTGAACAGCAGTCATGATGCCCGCATCTTGATGCTCATCGCAGATCAGTATGATACAAGTTACGCTTTTCCAACATATAGATGTATCAAAGCACTCCCAACTACATATTTAAATTTATATTCTCCAACGTCTTTGATTTTCAACAATACATCAGACTGGTCGACAGATTTAATCTGAAAAGCCTCTATGCATAATAGACACATACATCTCTATTACTCTCAGTACCTACACATTTCAATACAAACAAAGAAATGTATATACAGTGTTTGAACAAGAATAATTCTTTTTAAGGATTCTTAGAGATATGGCAGCGTATTCCTATCACCAAATGTTCAAAACAGGTGCCTACCTACTATCTACCTACCTACCTAACTACATGCCTACCTACCTACCTACATAACTATCTACCTATCTATTCTATGCATCTAACTCTCTCTCTCTCTCTCTCTCTCTCTCTATCTATCTATCTGTATATATATATATATATATATATATATACTAGCTGGTCCACACGGTAATTCATGGGGGTAAAGATGTTCTATTTAAACGCCTTATTACACTGATATATAAAAGGCAATTTCGTTATAACTGCCACAAAAAGTGTATTTTCCGTCGGGTAAAAGTACAAAAACTGTCAGCTGGAGGAAGGGGAGATTGTCGGAATTTGGCGAGATATGTAGTCGAAGGCAGAGGCATCTTTGCACCAAAATCTCAGTCTTGCAGGGCTTCGTGATGCACAGTGATTTTGGTTTTGCCATCGGGTGCATAGTTGAATAAATTTTGTGGATTTCCAACTCTAGATCATCCGACATAGAGCTGTCCGTGAAATATATATGGAGTACGGATATGTCTCTTATCTGGCTAAATCCTATACCATATACGACGGGAAAGGTAGAGTTTTGATGATATTCATATGACTAAATACGAAGAGATGTGAATCCAGTATCACATCAACAAGAAGTTAAAAATGTTGTCGAAGAATAAATTGAAAGAGCAGATTATATATAACGTAACCAAAGGCCAAGATAGAATACTAGAAAAATGTGTTTTTCTCAATGTATGGCTCAATTTCCTTTTTCCATAGTGTATATTACATATATACATTCTTTGTATAAGTTTTGTATTTATGAGACGTAAAACTCCATATAAAGGAAATTTATTGAAATAGAGTGTGTAATATTGTCAACTTATGTAGTTCATTCATTATTCTTGATAGAATATAATGCAATCTTTCCTACGTACACGCAATTTTGCTGACAAAATAGATGAACTTTTAGTTTGTATCATATAAGTGTGTTTCTCGCATCGGTGAATTATACGCATTACATTTACCTGTGAGTTGTGTGATATGGAATTAAATGTACACCGCGATAAAACGAATGATATAGCAACTGATTTGGAAACAAGAGAATGTTTGTATAGGATGTAGCTTTGTGATATTATCTACATGGATATATTGATAGTAGATTCAATCCAAATACTGTTGTACACTGCATCCTGCCAAAATCCCACTCCATTACTGAACTGTTCTAGTGTTAACATCTATTAGATTACACTGGTAGATAGGTCTATGAAGCATAACATTCTATTTTATTATACACAAACATCCGATACAAATATCGTAATATGTCTAATGTCGTAGTAATTTATGTAATATATAATGTATTTCACAAAATATAAAGACACTATAAGTCCAAGGTACTGCATGCAGTCAATAAATGACTCTATTTCAACATACATATAACTAGTCATACGCATATTGAAGGAGAAGAACAATTGGAAATTTAGACCTATAACAAAGAGTATATAAGATGTAAAACAAAGAAAGTTTGATTGATAGTGTTTTGAGCAATATATTCAGAATGGCAAATCATACACTGAACACCGTAATATATATATAT
>NC_068999.1:14434351-14437142 GCF_001194135.2 Octopus bimaculoides | reverse complement strand
GAGAGAGAGAGAGAGAGAGAGAGAGAGAGAGAGAGAGAGAGAGCGTATTCGCAGGGAAGCACTCAACCCGAATACTAGGCTATCAACTCTGCCATTTTCCCGGCGAAATCTGAAATTCTTCAAGTGTAGGAAACGAATGTTTCACGACTATTATGCTGTATACCTACCATAATATTACGAATAAACGCAATCATCTGCTATCAGTATAATTAAAACATGTTCATGAGGCATGAACCGTGTTCCTTGTTGAATCTTACGAGAGTAAAAAATTATTTACAATAACCAGAATAAGAAATATATGTTATTCAATGAAAGCACACGGATATCGTGAAGATTTCGGCATCCGGGCACTACAATCTAATCCGACTGTATCAACAGCGTTAAAGACATATGTGATGTATGTGAGTCATGTGACAAAGTACAGGAGAGAAATTTTAGCGTAATATTTCAACTTCGACAAAACTGCCTATTACATAAGCTAGAATTCGATATACACAAAGACGTTTTGACATATATCTAAGCCAGAATTTGAGAAGTAATATCTATGAAGCCAGGAAATTTCTCTCAAATAAGGGCATTGATATCTTAGGGTTTGTTGAACAATATAGAACTAGCGAACTAAATATATTGCACTATAGTAAACTAAATATATTGCACTATAGTATTTTAAACGTATAGATTAATTAAAACACATCGACCTTTACATATTCTGTTTTGCATTCTAAAGCACATCCCAAAATTGAAAACATGCTGAAAACCTTCTAAGTGCGAACTAGGGGAAATACTAACACATTAAACCGTAATTTGAAATTTGGGATTTCTACGCAAAAATGTAACCTTATTAAACCATTTATATGATTGCGTGCGTGAGAGACGGGGAAAGAGAAAAAGAAAGGGAGATGCATTTTGTGTGTGTGCATACATTTCTCATCTCTTTTACTTTATATATGGTTACATAAATATATACCACTGGTAATGATATTCATACGAATAATATCTATTGGCGTATTAAATATGAGGTCTGTTCAAAACGCATTGGGGCTGGTGCTATAAAAAGAATACTACAACCCATAATTTTGGCATTTAATCTCCTTGGGAGTAGTTCGCATCTGGAACCACACACATTATCCAGTGTTGTTTCCATTGGTGGAATCTTACCTGGAAATCCTTGTTGGTGATAGCGAGAAATTGCCGCGTCGCAGTCAGTTGCATTTCTTCGACGTCCTTAATTTGTTTTATCTTTCAAGTGGGATTTCATTTGTGAAAAGAAGAAAACGTCTCACGGCGCAAGATCTTGAGAATATGATGGTTTTCGGGACGCGAAGAATATTAGACTTGACCAAAAGTGCTGCAACTGAAAGAAATTTCGCTAACACTTGGAAGACATGCACCTCACACTCAAATCTTGAGTGGTAATGGACCGTACTGAACAGTAACTAAAGTTAACATCCTTCGATTACACACGCGTAGTTATTCGAACGTCTTTCGGAACAGCTTCACTTCTATCTCCGATGTCTTTATCAGCTACGCTGGTCCCGGATTTCCCCACAATGTGGATCACTGTCCATATTTTTTAGACCAGCTTAAAAACGTTTGACACTCTTATACATTTATGTCCGGTTTATAAATTCCATACACTTTGCAGAGGTTAAGTAGATGTCACCAAACTTTTGGCAAAATATGTTGCAGATACTCTGCATATTTTTCTCGTTGACATGATCACACTCAACACACCGTAATTCCAAGAACTACTATAAAAGTGGAAGTGAGTGAGAACGTTATAACTTAACGTGCATGTGAGGTAGAACGTAACGTCAGGCTTTGCGAAGTGGTTTTACTTTGTGCACTTTACCTCAAGCGTAACGTAGAAGACAACTGTCCAAGGTGCCATGGGATTAGATCGCTCTCTGAACCAAGTGGTTGGGAAGCGAATACATTATCTCATTATGTATGTGTACTTAATGGGTATATGTTTGTAAGCACGAGTTATATGTGTATAGAGGGACATATACTTCAAAACCTATTTTGTCGCTAGGAAACGCACTTTACGCGTTTACAACAAAGGCATTTTCGTTTCATAACCAGAAACAAATGCTGCTTATCCGAGGATCTTCTTGCATTGTGACATTTTCATATGAGAAACAATACGAATATTTTGTTCGTTGAGACAGTATTAACCTCTAACAACAGTGTATGGTGCTTAGCAGGTTAAACCGAACAAGAAACGGATGCATGGGCGATTTCAATTATTTCTATCAATGTGAAGCATTGCGTACATTGCTAGCAACAACGTCTTAATGTTTTGCTTAACATTTCAGCATTCCTTGTCAAAGATATGAAGAAGTCATCGAAGAATTATATATACATTTATCCTGTAATGACCATTCGAAAAGGTATGAATTGCATTTAAAGTTAGACACACACACACACACACACACACACACACACACACACACACACACACACACACACACACACACACACACACACACATACACACACACACACACACACACACACACACACACACAAACACACACATACACACACGCACGCACACAGACACACACAAACACGCATACAAGCATATGTGTACCAGCAGTATGAGTATGGTGGGGTGTATATGAATGTATGCATATACTGATAACCGTGTAAATCATGTGCACGTATAGCTATGTAGGTGTATATATGTGGAGTACGAATATGCCTGTGTATATATACATGCATATATGTATATATATGTATGTATATGCATATATATGTATATATATATATATATATATATATATAT
>NC_068999.1:14429879-14434206 GCF_001194135.2 Octopus bimaculoides | reverse complement strand
GCATTGTATATTTTGGATTTTTCTGCTACAAAATATAGTAGGGTACGTTGGGCCCGCTCTGTGAGAAAGAAAAGTACTATAACGCAATTCACTCTGACGGAAATTTGGAAAACTACACGCTGTACTGTTTCGCAGAATTTCAATTCACTGTTGAAATTTGAATAATATCTTCGGTTTACACGAATTTATAGCTGCAGGGAACTTATTTAAAACATTAGAATTAAAACTGTGAACGATTATGTTCGATTCTTTTATACACAGTCGACATTTGCCAGTAATGGTATTGTATGATGAGGCCTCACCTATGATCGACTAAGACAATGTATAATTAATGTTTTGTAATTTAAAATTGTGCATATAGCTTGCTAGCGCCGACGAGTTTCTATGTGTAAACTTATTAAAGGAATTTACGTGTATTCTATACCATCTTTTGAAGTCTATGTTACTTCCCATATATACACAACTTTGCTGTTATTTTTATTTGTCACTACATTTCTATATTACATTTTTGCATAGACATAGACCTGCAAGGAGACATAATTCAGGGACCCTACAATTGCAAATTGTTTGCTTCCTATATATACTTTTAGTTTTGTTAATGTAATTTGGAGTAGTGTTAGGTATCCAATGATGTGGGCTTTTTTTTCTTCCCCTCTATCTCTTGAAATTGTCTAGCGTCTCCAGTTTGACTCGAGTACTTCCATGGTTTCTATGATTTTCTAAAGAAAATCTTGAACTATATATATATATATATATATATATATATATATATGTGTGTGTGTGTGTGTGTGTGTGTGTGTGTGTGTATGTATGTATGTACGTATGTATATCCGTACGTATGTACGCATTTATTGTAAAACATTTTTCACTATCTTCGCAAAACGTTTCATATTTTCCTTTAAGTTTTCACTTCTTTTCGACTCATTAGATTTTATATATTTCTTATCTCTGCATTTGAAGACGAAATGTGTAACACATATTCTACATTTTGGTAACAGGTGTATTTTTATGACTTTTTTCTTCTGGTGAATGTATTTGAAAGTCATCGGTAACTTTCGTAAAATTACTAGAAATATGTTGTATTGACAAGTATTAACCAACAATTTTATATGGTGCAGAAAAGTGGAGATAAAAGTAATTGATATATGTGAAAAAAATAAAGTAAATGGACACATGAATCTTCATATTTTCAATTAAAAAAAAATTATTCTCTTGACTCAGTGACATCTATTTTTTTTTCATATCCGTAATTGAATGCGCATAAGATAGGTTATACTCTTCCTTAACAGAAAATATTCTGGGACATACAAATTTAAAACGGATTCCATCGAAACGTACACATCAACTAACGTCAACGCTTGTATATACACGCACGTACATCCAAACACTATACATATTTACACATACATACGTACTTACTATACTTTCATGCATATAACAAGATCTGTGAAATATAAATATGCAAATTATCATTTCTGCGAAGCTGGTGCCAAACAGCATCGACCTTTACTTTCCCTTGGATAACACCAGTGAGTGGGGAGGAGAGTCTGGTAAGCTTGGACGACCTCTCGTCTTCCATAAACTACTTTCAAAGGATTTGTGCATTAGTAATGAACTTTCTATGTGTAATCTCATGCTCAATCATAGGCATCTATCTATATGTGACGTGTTCTGCATCTGGTGCATAAAGCTGCGATCAGCTACTACCATACTTGTTCAACTTGAATTGTTTACGAATGACATGACGTTTTGACCTAATTTCTCATCTAGGAAGATCTCCTTCGTTGCCTTACGCCCTTCTGAGAATAATTCACTTGATGGCATTCTTCTATCTTTTGAGTTAATACTAAGCAATGATATCCTGTCGATAGCACTTCCGTGCAAGTGATTGTGTAAATCGGTCGATGATTCTTGTTATTAATTACATCCTTGATGTGTCAGTGATCAACAAATCTTAATTGCATATACAAGTGGACATTCTAGAAGCTGAAACCTTCCAAGTTTATCTTACCGAATATGTCATATGTCATCACACTAGTTACATTATTTTTTTTTCGGTTCAACCTAGATTACAGGATACATTTACAGACCTATTTTAAGAGGACAAGTGGAAAGCTGCTCATGTCTGTTTCCAGAGCAAACAACAGAATGTTATCGCATGAACTGTTCCAACCGCTGTGTTGTAGGTGTAAATAGCTAAGAGATATTTCTGTCAAGTGGTTTGCATTCATTTCAAGAAAAACGTTTCGGTTGATATACCCTCCAGCCCTCTTCACGTGTCTTTAGGAAATTTCGAACCTGAGTTCTCATTTCTAATGTATTTTTCGATGTTGTTGTTGTTAATATTATTATTATTATTATTATTATTATTATTATTATTATTATTATTATTATTATTATTATTATTATTATTATTATTATTATTATTATTATTGTTGTTGTTGTTGCTGTTGTTGTTGTTGTTCAGGTCACTGCTTGAAATAGAACTCTGAATTTTGTGGTTAGAGGCCCGCGCTCTGAACCACTACGCCATATGCCCATGGGCCCGTTTTTAGTTATACAACCGCGTTATTGTTGACGATTTCCCCCATCAAAGCTTTCTGAACAAACTCTTTAATCCGTTCTCTTGACACGCCGGGGATGGCACGTTTAGCCTCCAGTAGCTGGGGCACTGTCTACTTATGCTATTTAAATCTACCTTACAGGTCACCAATTTGTGTTTTGGGTCACCGAATATTTGAAATTATTGACGACTAATAATGTCCCAATCTAAAGACCTGCAGAATACTCTCGATACGATCTGGATGTTCCGATGCGGCGCTCCCATTTCCATTTAGGCATATTCAGGAAACCTAGTCGGTACTTGTCGGACAATTGAAGGAGGTTTGTGAGAATTTTCCAATGTCTTTTCCTATCGGCTAACGCCACAAAATCCAATTATGCATCTAAGATGGTGTTAAAATCACTCACTAACACTAAAGGTAGGGACGTACCCAGGAAGACCTCCAGACGCCTGCAGTATTACGGCTGTCCTGGGCCTGTCGGTGCATAAACAGCCACAAGTCTGAAGGCCCCACCGTACCTACCATTCACGTCGTGGACCACCAGCGTACCTTATTTTGAGATCCAGACATTTCCGAAACAATACAGCAGTAACCCCACCACCAATTTCCCCGCCGACACCGCGATTAATACATCTCGTAATCATCGAAAATGGGTATGAAAGCTTGCGGTTCGGTTAGTCTGGATTCATCAATGGCTATTACATCTATTACTCGTGACCTGAGGTCGTTGTATAAGTGACCTTGTTTCCAAGGGGACCCCACGCTACGTACATTTTCAGCCAAACGTTTACAAAATTTCAACGGATTCCGCCCAAATTTGACGTCGATGTTACTTAGTTTGGTTTGAAATGAAGAACAAGATTAGCTTAATAATTCTAACTTAATCCCGGGCAAAGCCAGGCTCTACTGCTAGTAACTTTTAAAACAGAGGCAGTAGCGTACTCGCAAGTAATATCCATACACTCATCTCTTTCTCACGCAATCTATGAGAAAATTGAAGGAAAATGTTCGTATTTCTACAAAATTATTCCTAATGGAATAAAGGGAATGAACAATGTTTTCTTCGGAAACCTTGAATATTGAAGGCAGTGATCAAATTTAAAGTATTATAAAAAGGAAAAATACTAATTAAATGTCAGCATATTTCAATACGATTATTTAATACGAAATTACTAGGACTTTATAGCTAGTCATTGCTTAGCAACTGTGTCACATAAAATAAAATACAACAGATTTAAATTATAAGAGAATCGACGGTTAGTGTCTGAAAAGAGAATGTGCATGAGTGCAAATTATATTTCTCTGTAGTCTAAAATGCATGTATAGCATTCACCTAGAGATTTGCAACCAACAAGGTTTCATGAAAAGATGAAAGCATGCAAAGCAACAATAAGATGTTATTAGCACAAAGCAAACAAGCACTCATATATATATATATGAGTGTGTGTGTATGTCTGTGTGTATAAATCTGTATGCATATGTATTTGTGTGTGTGTCTGTGTGTATGTGTGCGGATATGCATACTTGTACACATATATATATATATAGAAAGAGAGATAGAGAGAGAGAGAACGAAAGAGCGAGGGAGAGAGAGAACGAAAGAGCGAGAGAGAGAGAGGGAGAGATATACATACATACATACAGATAGAGATATGCATATATGTATATATAAAAATACTAGGTTCGTACAGATATACGTGCATTTATACATATAGGAATTTGCATGTATTTTTGTATATATATATATATATATATATATATAT
>NC_068999.1:14423852-14428259 GCF_001194135.2 Octopus bimaculoides | reverse complement strand
CCACATATTCATATATATTCATACATTTCACCCATTTATATATTCATATATGTAAATCTGGTCAACTGAAAATGAATAACACCTGGCTTCTGTTTTAGCGACTTTTCACTGGATATCATATGTGGGTCTTTCGTTCTGCGAAATATTGAGGTAAATGAGAATACGACTATACATTCTTATTGTAGAAATCGACCGCAGGACATGTTATTTGCAAGCTTAGTTCTTATTCTATCCGTCTGTTTTGCTGAACCGCCAAGTTATAGGGACGTAAACAAAACGACATCTGTTGTCAAGCGATGGTACAGTGATAAACACAGACACACTGATATATACATATAAAAGACAAGCTTCTTTCAATTTCTATATACTAAATTCTCTCAGATGGGTTCAATCGGCCCGAAGTGATCAGGCACAAACGTACACGCCCATGTGTACAAGTGTCTTTCCATTTACCAAATTGACTCTCACACGTTCTTGGTCAGACTGGCACAGACCCAGTTGTAATATGAGTTTCTTAACCATATAACCACAAATCTGTATAGACTTTTAACTCGTATTTATTATCATTCCTGAAGACGAATTACACTGCTCATGAAAATCATCAATAGTACAAAGCAGCTAATTTCTACTCGACATATTTAAACATTGGTACCACAATGTCACTGATATTTTGAGACATTTAAGTTTGACAGTTTTGTCGATGACTTAACTATAAAGGGACAAAGAAATTCACAACTGCACACATTTACGCACTTAATAACATCCAGTAAATTTTAGCTTGGCGACCACGAGACTTTCTTTTATTCAATGCATACATCCAAATATTAATTGAGCATTATAACATACTATTTATCAGAATGTAAACAGACTGCCATCAGGCATCTTCTTGTGATACTTGGAAAAGTAAAATCAACGAAAATTATTTGGAGCAGATATTTACGTTGTTATGGTAAAATAAGTTCGGCAAGATATATGGTAATAGTGTAAAACTAGATAATATTTTGCATTCAATATTTGCAAGCAGCGGTTTCCGCCAATCTTATCCGTGGGCTAACACAAACATCTCCATTAATACATCATAATATAGAAGAATAACTATATCTGCGAAAATACCTACATATTAATTTATGAACTGAAGATATGTAAGTGGCTCAGCAAAATCATATCACACTATCACATATAATGCACTGTAAAGTTTCTCTTTCTTAAACGGAAGCTAGGTATGGTTTCTTCAGTCACATACGTATATACATATGTGTAATATAAAATTAAAATAATGTCATAAAATTAAATGCAAATAAATACACAAATAAATAATCCCGAAATTCATGTATTTCATTAATGTTTATCATTTACATTAAATTAAAATCTAGATTCATTTATTTAAACATTATACTGATAATACTAGCTAAATCGACTTTTGGCATCTGAGATTTATAAGTAATATACACGTACACATATACACACATAAACACACGCATATATATCTTTATACATGTATGCATAAAGTGCGCGCGCACGTGTGTCTTTGAATACTTCTTTGTTTTTTTTTTATACGTATTATAAATCAAATTAATCCTTGAGCGTATTTGCAATATCAATTTTGTTTTCTTATATTTATGTTGAGAAAAATAATGAGATTTCTGAGATTTAATTTTAGTAGTTACTTGATAGAGGAATTCTAGATAGCGTACATCAACTGAAAATGTGTTAACCACTCGTATTGAATTATCCTTTATTCCGTAGAGGTAAGACAGAATATTTCTATATTCATCGCTCGGAATCATCTCTGTCTGTAAACACTCCGTGAAGCTCTACATAGCGCCGATTGTTTACCGGCTGCTATTTCTAGCAATGATCATACTTCCTGTATATCTGCTTTGTATATTTATCATTCTACTTTTTATGGTGCTTCATTCTCGCAGGATAGTAATATTACTTTTAATGATATTTACATTTCTTGCATATCTTTCGACTGGTTTTTGTTCTGATTTTGACTGGGACTTTCAGACCAGTAAACAGGCAGAGATGTAGTGGATAGTTTGAAATTTGGTCATCGGTGGTAGATTCAAATTACGATAACCGATGGGATTCGCTGTCACGCACGTGATCTGAAGAGTTAGAAACTGCAGTATTGAATTATCTTTCGTTCCTCTAATGGTCTCCGTGGAGGTAAGACAGAATTTTCCGATATTCGCCGCCCGAAAACATCGAGGAGTTGGTAGTATGTCAGTAGTTATGTTTTAGTGTCTGGTTATAACAGCTATGTTTTCGTTTCTTTGAATCTGTTTCAGAGTGCTAATTTGGAAACAGCATTGTCAAAGTTTAATTAGACAGCATTGACACTATGTGATACACGACTCTCATATTAATGGATTGTTATTTAAATCTATGCCATGTGTCGTTAGATATTTAAACACCAACATGACAAGAACTTACTAATGAAGAGATGAATTCTCTCACAGAGGAACCATATGTATTTTAAAACATGTGGACGTGTTATACACCGGGTAAATTTAGAACGTTGAATCAAATGTGTTAATCATACAAGGGTATGCATGAAAAACTCGCCAACAGAAATGACTGAAAGTGACTCGTGGCTTGGTTATGGACAATAAAGAGGAACAAATATATTTTAAAAGGCATGCGTTCCAGTATTTGTTTTTCTATTATAATTATCGATCAGACGAGCGTGTAGAGAAATGTGAATTATTTAAAACAGATAAATTATCAATGATCTTTATGTGTACCACAGTACTCCTACCTTGTTTCCAGGCAACAATCCTTTACTAGGATTTTCTTACTAATATGTATACAAAAATGTATATTGCTTGAGAAATAATAGGACAGCATTTCTAGTGATAATGATTCTGATTAAGGCACAAATACTTGTACAGAGACATCTCGCTTTCTCCAGAATACGAGGGACGGTGAAAAGTTCATAAGATGACCTAGATACTCTTAAAAACTACGAACAAATGTGATTTTTTTCAACTTAGTCTCCCTACCGGACCACGCCCTTCTTCCATCGCTGTTGCAATGCTTTGATTCCATTGGTGAAGAAGCTTTCATCCTGTTGGTCAAAATAGTGCTCTACAGCAATAATTACGTCATCATTATTGCGATACTAACTAGTAGCCGATTGTGTATTTCAGTTTGAGGATGTCAAATGGGGAAAAATCAGGAGAATAGCGAGATTGATCAACCAGTTCAAAGCCACCGTGATGCCCAGCAGCCATTAGATCTAAGGACTTGCTAGGTGGAGCATTCTTCTGATGAAACAAGTACTCTTTCATCAATATTCCTTGACGTTTTATTTTGCTAATCTTTCGGAGCTGCCTCTATAATTCGACACAGTGCACTACAATGGATACAATAAAGGCAATGCCTTTTGCATCACACAATGAGGCCATCAAATTTCACTGCAGATGAGACTTGCGCCACTTTCTTTGGAACTTTTGAGGATGGGCGTTTCCACTGTATCCATTGTGCATTTGTCGGACTCAAAGTGAAGGGAACACGTATCCTGTGTCAGGAATTTTTCGAGGAAACTAGCTGGATATCCTTCAAAGAATGTCAGTTTTTCCGGTGATGAGATTGGCCTGGTACGCTTTTGATCAAGTGTCAGAAAATGTGGCACTCACTGAGCAAAATACTATATCGTGTCAAGTTCATTTTTGCACAATATTCTCAACCCTCACGCGTGACATACTAATGATCTTGGCTATTTGATTTATCGACAATCTCCTGACATCCATCATCTCGTGGTGATCACGATGAATGCTTCAGCTGGTGGAGACAGCTGCAAGATAGCTACACCTCGGGTCATCTTCAGACTCTTCGTTCCCTTCCGAAACTGAGCTTCCCGCTATTTCGATGTTGGTAAATTTGCTGTGTCATCTCGTAACGTAGCAAGCATGTCAGTACGCATATCCCTGGGACTAAAAAGCCCTTTTCTGCAGGTACTTGATAACAAAACGTTGCCAAAGTTTGACCATTTTCACGAGAATTCGTTTCGAGCTATATTTGAAGTATTCTTGGTGCAGTTGGAATTAGGTTAATGAGCAGTGAAACAATGAAGTTATGAATAGGATTATTTAAAATTAATGTATGCAAACTTTCATAACCATAGCCTCAAACCTTCATTTTCAGCCTCTGAACATTTGAGTCAATCCCCGTACTTTATTTAAGTCTATGAAGTTCTACCAAGTATTTCACTACATGCTAAATGCGGACATCTCCCCATCTCATTTAGTGTTTATCACAAGTACTACAATGCACTTCTTCAAGGTATTCTTAAAAGTATTATATTTTCAATAAATAATATGAACACATGTATAGTACATCTGATATACCGTTATTACTCTTTATATAATCTATATCACAATCTCTCTCTCTCTCTCTCTC
>NC_068999.1:14422708-14423224 GCF_001194135.2 Octopus bimaculoides | reverse complement strand
ATATATATATATATACTCTTCTTTACATACATATAAACAATGCGACCGATCAATTTACTAAATGAAAGAAATTACAATTCTCTAAATGTAACCAATATTATTCCTGAAATATGACTCACACATTGCAACATTGAGAAGCATAGGTACGCTAACACTCGTGCGACGATGTAATTAATTCGCATATATACGCTATCGTATTTTTGATTAAAATTAATGGATATTTCACAGGTTCCGAAAACACACCCTCTATTTGTTTAATTAAATGATCTACCAAGTCATTACATTCTATTAAATATTTCCGGAATATCCATATATATTCATTTTAAGTGAAATTAGTCTTACAGAATGCTTGACACATTTGACCGGTTGATGAGCAAGCACAGAAATTTGCTTCCACACACTTTAGATTGCAAGCAACTCTTCCCTATCTACCTGTCTGTCTATCTATCTCTCTATGTATGTATGTATCTATCTATCTATATATCTATCTATCTATCTATCTATCTATCTATCTAT
>NC_068999.1:14418004-14422534 GCF_001194135.2 Octopus bimaculoides | reverse complement strand
GGTTTTTCTTGATGATATTTTACATTAATAAATTAGTCGTTATGTGATTAAAACAACCCACATTTGTAACAATGTATTATGTAAACGCTAGTGTATTTTTCTTAATGTCTGAAGCTTTCCGTGCTTTTCTTTTTTAAGTACACGTTTTGGCTACATGCTGACTGTATGTGCCACAATAAATTGTGAGAAATTCGGGTTGCCTATGTATGGATATACATTTATCTATTAATGAACATGCGTTTGGAACTGAATGTGTTTTTACATGTGTTTGTGCGAACACATAGAATGCAAATGCAGGTGAAATTCATTTATGCATTCGCGAGGTAGTATCATTAAATAGGTATAAACCTGTGTAATATAAATGTCGTTTGTGAAATTATATGAGCGATAGAGTCTATCTGTCCTCAAAATTTATCCATAGACTTGGGTTTTCACCAAACATTAGCCTCTACTGTAGAAAGCATATACTTGCGTTACACGTTTCTGACAATGGAAATGTTGAGTAATTTACAATTGAAAACGTTGGTGATTGGTGAAAGGTTCAATTGTAGTACTGCACTACTGCAACGATATGTATACACCCACACGGCTTCTGCTAACATATTCAATTTTCTTTTAAATTCTACATCATCGCTTGCATTCTATATCCTCTGCATATATATGTTTATGTGTTGTACGTATCTATTTATCTATCCATCCATATATCTATCTATCATCTCTCTCGGTGTGTGTAGGTGTGTGTGTGTGTGTATATGGGTGTGTGTGTGTGCATGTGTGTGTGTGTATGTGTGTGTGTGTGGGTGTGTGTGTGTGTGTGTGTGTGTGTGTGTGTGTGATTATCAGCAGATATTAGAATACGGATATTTTTTTAAATATCACAACTGTCGCATTCGAAAGTTTTTCTGTCCAGGTGCACGTTGCCTCTAATCTGTTTCAAAATGAAGAATTCACAATGTCACATTCACTTGTTCCAGTGCACATTCTGTGTGGATATACCAACTGTTTACATGTTATGTGAAGAGGATACGAATTGCAAATGTAGGTGGGACTCTGTGACCAAATCAAACATCGTTTTATTTTATGTTGTCTTTCTTATTTCAGAAATGTTGGCAATGAAATATAGCTCTTCCTAATGATAGGAGATTTTTTGTTTGTATTTTCAGTACACTACTAACTGGAAAGTGACGTGATAAATGACTCTATAGAATAAATTCTAACAGAATATCATGACAGCCACAATGAAACATTGAAACACTTAAATTTAAGGATAATTCTTGTTTAAAACGGCAACGGAGGTATGATGAAAATCTATTACCGTAAGTATTTCTATTATGTGCCAACATTGTTAAAATATGTCTTACGAAGAATCCGAGTTTCAGAATTGTTACAATTTCAAAGAATATATATTTGTTCTATAAAATCTGGATTCGAATCCCACTATCATTACAATCTTTATTCATACTTTTGTGGTTGAAGATATAAGTAACATTCTAATAAACGAGTGCTTCGTTATAGATAAAAACACTGTAGTAAATATTTATGGAATTGTGTGTAAATTAGAAGGTATTGTTATAAGACACACGGAAAACATTATTTACGTTTTGTATAGTAGTTGCTTTAGGATCAGAAAATACTATTCCAGAAAACGACAGTTGAAAAAGTTTTTAATACGAATTTAGAGCAAAGAAGAAATAATGAAAATCATTGAAACTAACTATCTGAAGTTTCTGACAATCAAGAATATACCAAATGTTTCGCGTTTAGTTTAAACATGTTCATGTTACTTTCCATAAGCACCCACCCACCCACATATTTGTATGTAATTAATAAGTGTAATAAACAGGTGATGTTAAATGTTTTTTAAATAGAAATCTATTAAGCATTAAACAATTGTCCCCACATGAACACAGTTATTGCCCTGCAGCTTTTCACAATTTGAAACGTATTAAACTGAATTGTGCATTGGAAAATAAATAAACAAATGAATTGAAAAATATAATAAAATTTCCATATGGTTCATCAGAAAACAAAAAAAATATGCTAGTGAATTCAATTCTTTATACGTATTTTACGATGAAATTTTTGTTTCTTTCAGTTTTTTGTATTTTGGTTCAGCTAATAAATCCATCTCATTTGTATTCATGGTTTTCATCGAAAGAAATAAAATAGTCTCACCTCAAAACTTCTAGATTAGTACTTTTTTATATTCTTTTGTTAAATCTTTAATTCAATTTCCCTGTTTATTTTCAAACACATTCAAATTCATTTAATTTTTTTTCTCTACTTTTTTTTTTACGTAACAATCATATCAATTATGGAAAATCCGGGATGAACTTTTGACGTTAAATTTGAAAAAAATTATCGTTATTCACAAAATCATTTCTTGATTTTTGTTGATCATATTCATGATTTAAAATTAGTACATTCATAACAAATAACATGTTCGTCTTTCCCTTCACTGAACCAAGCAGTTTAACTTCTGTTTTTTATTAAACAATCACTGACAGAATTTTAATTCTCCCTTTTTATAGAAAATCATATTTTTTGTCCTCGTTTTTATTTTTCATATTGTATATTTTTCTTTATGTATCATTTGTGAGATTTCTTTCATTTATTCTTGTCTGTGGAGTTTCCTTTTATTTTATTTAATTTTAATTTTTTGTATTGATTGTTCTCTACTTAATATTTTTATGTGCTTTTTTTTTCTATTCCAATACATTTCATCAGTTTCCTCTTTAGATGCTCTATGATGACAATCAAGATGTTTTCCTTTGATGCAAAAAGGATGGGAGGAGAAAACGCTTGATGATGTTGATGATTACGAAGACAGCGGCGACCAGGACCATAATGGTAATGAGGATGACAGCGATGTTGATAATGATGCTAATAGATGAGGAGGAGATTCGTGGCAATGGTGACATCAACGAGAATGGAAATAATGATGATGATGATAGCCACGATATGCTAATATTATAATCATAATGATAATGTTAAGGATCCTGATTTAGTCGGTCACTATCATTATCCATATAAATGTTTTCAGATTGTTTTCCCTTTTAGCACATTCGTAGAATTCTCATATTATACATCTTTTATCGGAAAAACGCTCGGTGACCAACAAGCCACACCCACCATAAATCTTTGTTTAGTGGCCATACCAAACATTCTAATGGATGTTATGTTTTGTTGTTTTAATTTATGGTTCAGTCATACAGTTACAGAGCATGTGTCGTTTCTAATCCAAATGATTTGAAATGGCAGAAGCCATTTCGAGTTTGTGTAGCTTAAGCGCACAGATACAGTGGATCTTCTTGGCCAGAATGTGCTAAAAGTTTGACAAATTAAGGTATTCATGTTGCAAAAGGTGCAATATTCGTTCTCAGAGTAGAGAACGAAACATTTTTTGTCGATTTTTTTTTTTTGCATCGATATGTTCAATCGTTTAGTTTAATCTTCGTGGTCGTTAATGAACTTAGTTCTGGAATTTCAGTTCAGTAAAACTTATGATATTTGAGACAGTTATACTGGTTGATACAATTTATTTCATGAAAAACAACAATAGGTATCTATTAAAATAATACTAACATTGTTAAATATACCATGTATTATTCATGTTGCTTTAATCAAAATAAGTCTTGGGCGGACTTACCACAATAATCGTTCAGCAATGCATATCAGCTAGTGGTTTCAAACATTTAAAAAGATAAATTCTCCGAAAAATATTTTATAATAGATTTGTCCCTCTCCGTATTTTTTTAATGATTTTACTGTGCATTTTAACATAATAAAATGATGCATAAAGTGGAAATGCAAAATACACATTTTAGGCTTTATTAAAATAACTTGTAACAATAATGACAAGAAAAAAATAAGCATAACAGTGATATTCTAATTATTTGTGTGTTAAGGATAAACAAAGCCCTGAGACTAATACGTTACAAACAACATTATTTTCCCATTAACAGAAGAGAGATTTAAAAAGTATACGATACAGATACTGTACTCAAAAATGATGCTAAAATCTAAACAATTTTTCGGAAAATTGATATTCCTCTGAGAAGAATGTGTTCTCAAAATTGCAATTGAATAAACAAAATTTTCCGAAATACAAAAAGGCGTTTAGCTTTTAAATATGAAAAAAACAAGAATTGTGCGAGAATTACTTTCGTAGATGCATATCATTTTGGAGGTTTAAAGTTACGCCAACCTACATTAGTTAATAGGCCATCTCCTCATTTGAGAGAGAATAAAGGTATTTCATGGGATGTTCTTGCTCTTTGTTCATATGCAGCTTACACATTTTATGCTATATATGATGTGCAATTTCAATACAACTCAGAAAAAATCATTATAATGTTCTTGTTTTAACTAATATTAATAGGTTCTATTTTTTTACAATGTTTGTGCCACTACATATTGAACAGTGCAAAATGGCGTTTGTGAGGACATACATCACTTCGGTGCAACCTTTTCAATAGTTTTGAAAAGGTTGCAAGTCACAACGAAATTTTAGAAAGATAAAGTAGGAAA
>NC_068999.1:14417325-14417994 GCF_001194135.2 Octopus bimaculoides | reverse complement strand
CATTAGAAGACGCTTGCCCAAGGAACCACCCAGTAGTACTGAAACCGGGACCATGTGGTTGCTGAGAAAACTACTTACCACACAACCACTCCTGCGCCTATACATATATATGTGTGTGTGCTTGTGTGTGTGCATTTATATTTGTATGTATGTATGCATATATGGGTACAGGACGTCACCAACTGTAACCATGAATTACGAAAATAAGCGAGTTAAATACGTAAACAATGACAAAAAAATTGAAAACATGACAAATAACAAGTTAAATGACACTTCTTCAGCTCTCGGCAGTCTATCTACACATTATTTCGCGCAATAAACAACAACATGAGGCTTGGAATAGAGTTGCATGCTCGAAATGAGGAGTAGACGTACAGCCGACAACTGATGAGAGGTCGTTATTCATGTTGCTTGTCCTGAGTTCAATTTTTCCCCTTCGTTGTATGCGTTTTTGACTCGCTTGATTTTGTAATTCATGTTGTTTATAGTTGGTGACGTCCTGTACCCATATATGCACATATATACGTGTGCGTATATATATATTCATATATGAGTATACTATTCATATTATTACATACATATTCATATTATTTATATTATTTTTTTACATGCACACACAAACACACACACGCACACACACACACACATACACACACATACACACACACA
>NC_068999.1:14413983-14416958 GCF_001194135.2 Octopus bimaculoides | reverse complement strand
ATATATATTACATCTGCTGTAATGCCAGTTGTTTTTCACGAAATCATTTTTAGGGAAATGTGTATAACGTTATTGTTTCGTATAGGGCTGCTATTAGAAGCTGCTAAACTGGCATAATTTTCTCTATTTCTATTTCTATTTTATGTAATGGTGTCGAGTACAAATTTCTTATCTCAATGATGCATTACATAATTACAAAATGCTATGATAGTGATGCAACTAAGAATGATTTTTTTCCGGATTAAGATATGTTAATATTTGTGATACATTATTTCATTCATACTATCGAATCTACAAAATATGTAACAGATATTTTCGCCACATTAATGATAAGGAAGACGTATGCAGGGCAGTTATTCGATACCCTTCGATTCAGTTTCCATTAATTAGGAGATACAATACCTTGTCCAAAATATGCAGCATAGGTACATAAAATATCATATGGATTATTACGGTATGTTTAATTATAAAGTACTATCACCGTATGAATATTTGCTATACAGTATTAAACGTGGAAGAATATGAAGAAAAATATCAAATTGTTTTCAGAAAGATAATCAATTGTTTTCCAACACCGCAATATAACTTAAACTAAAATTAGATAATGTCTGTTAGAAATGGACAAACATGTTTGTTTTATTTTGTTTTGTTTCAGCAGAAGTAAAGAAAAGAGAGACTTGTGAAGCATTTCAAAAAATTGTGAAATAAAACTTTACGAAACATTGCCAAATATTTTGAATAAATAGGCAATAGTTGACTGACCATTGTTGAACATAACCTAAGCGCTAGAGTTTATTAAGCACGGCAATAACCAATCTAATAATTGTGCAATGTAAGCAAGTTCTGGAACGAGAAACAACGACCTTTCAAGAACTATTGAAATGATTTATCAAAATTTATGTCTCCTTACAAGTAAGAGATGACAACAAAAACTTTATATAGCAAATGGTTTTGAACGTACATATATATAAAGGTAGAAGCATTTCTATAGCATATACATACCCACACACGCTCATATATGTATGCATGTATGTATGTACCTCAAAGAACACGAACGGACACTGATATTCTAACAAGTACAAACATACATACCACAAAAAAATATCTTGAAGTTTATAGTGTAATGTACATATTCATATGAATATGTGTTTCGCTATGCGTATTAGTGGTTTGTGAAGAAACTCTTGATATATTTGGCGTGATAATAATTTGAGGAAATATATGTTAAGAAGGTTGCTTCGAAACCAAATGGTTCCGGATTCAGTCCCACTATCTGGCACCTTGGGCTAGTGTCTTCTACTATAGGCTCTGTCCGACCAAATATTTGTGGGTTGATTTGATAGAACCGGAAAAATCCATATCTCTATATGTGTGTGTATATGTGTGTGTATGCGCGTTTGTCACCCCAGGATCGTTTGACAACTGATGGACCAGTAATTAACTGTTCGGCAAAAGAGCATGATAGAATAATTACTAGGCTTACAAAGAATACATCCTGGGGTCGATTTCTATGACAAAATCCTTTTTAGGCGATGCTTCATGATGCCTCAAGTTACTTGTCTGAAACAAGTCATTCAAACGCATCTCGGTCTGTTTCTCATTGATCTCTCTCTCTCTCTCTCTCTCTCTCTCTCTCTTTCTCTCTCTCTCTTCCACTCTGTGTGTATGTTGCTTCTCTTTCCTTCTCTCCCTATCTCACCAACTTACTTCTCTCTTGCTTTCTACCTCAGTGGCCTCCGCCACTCGGTCTCTTCCCGTTATCACATAACCCGTAACAATTATCTCCTCTTTGTCCTCTACAATTCTCCGACGTTCACTCGTTCAGTAACGCTTGTCTCAGTCTCTGCCTACAACAAACGTTTCGTTTCGTCGCAGTTCAGTTTTTCACCTTTCCTTCAATCTACCTTTTTCTACTTTCCGTTTCCACTCCACTGGATGATTTTTCATGCGTTAACTCATACGCACGTCATGTATTTTTCTTTTAGATATGTATTACTGTTTTTTTTTGTTTGTATATTGTATATATCTAATCTGGATGGTATAGCTATACACGTACCACTGGCTGTGTTCGTTGATTTTGTTCCTCTCCCGAAAATTCACTCACTATTCTCAGCATAATTTCACTGATGACGCCGCTAATATTATTTTTAAAAGCGTGAAATATATATATGTAAATGTTAGTAGAGTAAGCAGTCTAAGGGACGAAAATATCTGTCTTTACGACTGGTATAAATTACCTATGATAACCCTGGGCATACATATGCAATCATATTATACTCATAGGATACGGGCAATAACAATGTTTGTGTGTGTTTGCGTGTGTGCGTACGTGTGCGTGTTTGTCTGCGTGCCTGTTATAGTGTCTAACAGCATTTTCTGCTTTCAATGTCCCTCGATGTGTTACACTGCAAAATGTTATGATTCAAATACATTAAGACTTCTTTCCTCATCGCGAGGCTCTTTCTTTTCTGTTCTCTTCATTTATTTTATGTATTTTTTTCACTCTAATGAGGTTCCATGTGCCAGATCGGATGTGCAATAGAATATCATTCCCAGCGTTGAGATCTATTGGGTTATAGAGAGAGAAAGATATTACTGTGTAAAACATGATAGAGCAAAGAGTAAAGTAGCGTCAGATTAAAGGAATGTGGAGATGGTAGAGAGATAGGTATAATAGCGTAAAAGATAAAGGAGTGTCAGTTATGTAGTGATAGACTTTTAGTGATGGGGGTGAGAGAGGGGTAGTAACATGGTGGAATGAAGAATTTAGGTATATGGATTAGATGGTTGGGCAAGTCAGTGCTTAGTAGTAGAAGATATATATGTGAAGATACATACAAATGCATATATATGACATGTATATACACAGATGTTTATACATGTCAATATCTAGATATACATCTCGTACTCATATGTATATGTACAAATACCTCCCTCTCTCTCTCTCTCTCTCTCTCTCTCTCTCTCTATATATA
>NC_068999.1:14411193-14413095 GCF_001194135.2 Octopus bimaculoides | reverse complement strand
GTGTATATATGCATATATATTTATATCTTTATATATGCATGCATATACGTGGTGTGTCTACATACAATCAAACACAAAAGATCATGCACATGCAAACACACACATATACATACACACACACACACACACACACATACACACACACGCACACAGATATGCATGTTATCTACTCAATCATCAAAAATATCGATATGTAGAGAATTGACGTAGTTTCTTCCTGATACATGGGATAAATATCGACGAAACCAGGGATAATATCCACGTTTAATGCAGTGCTGTGTAACGTTAATGCCTATTTACAAGGTAAGCAATTGCTCTATCAAGTAGACATATCTGTATACACGGAACAGTAGATTTGATAAGAAATCAATAAATCTGAATATGTACACTATTCCTCATTACAAAAATTCCAGCTTTCATTACTTCACCGATATGTATGAGAATATTTGCGTTTATGTGTATTTGGTTGTTTGTATGTGTGTATGTGTGTGTGTGTGTGTGTGTGTGTGTGTGTGTGTTTGCCTCAGAATTGATCGGACTCTATTTCTGGACGTGGTCTTCTTTATTTTTGAATCAGCCCTTATTGAGTATGCTTGTAAGGAATTTTTCTGAGAATCGTGTACAGAAAAAAATATGCACAAAACCGATTCTATTATATATCTTAATCAACGCGATGATGTCAGACGAATTAATTGTATACAAGCTTTCAAATTATCTTACAGTTACACTATTCGAACAATTTGCTACATTGGATCTTGCACATACAATGCTCCTATTTCACAGTGAAAATATACTTATAGTAGTAGTAGTAGCAGTAGTACTGTAGTAGTAGTAGTAGTAGTAGTAGTAGTAGTAGTAGTAGTAGTAGTAGTAGTAGTAGTAGTAGCAGCAGCAGCAGCAGCAGCAGCAGTAGCAGTAGTAGTAGTAGTAGTAGTAGTAGTAGTAGTAGTAGTAGTCGTAGTAGTAGTAGTAGTAGTCGTAGTAGTAGTAGTAGTAGTAGTAGTAGTAGTAGTAGTAGTAGTAGTAGTAGTAGTTGCTGTTGTTGTTGGTGATGATGATGTTTTTGTTGCTGCTACATTAATAGAAATTATAACATGAAAAGGAACAAACCATAGGAAGACTGGAAATACAGAGGCTGCACAACATTCATGTAATAATTGCATACCGTGGCTACTTATCATGATTAAGGTTATATAGCCATTAATCCGGCACAAGTATATGGTACACAATTTGATTCCAACAAAAACACTAAGATAAAATATTCGTATTCACGAACGCACGCACAACACACATGCACACACGCATACACGCACTCACGCACTCACACCGACTACCCCCCACACACAAAAACGCATATAAATGTAATTAAATAAAGGAAAACATGGAATGAGCTTCGTTATTTTACTGCTATGTTTGGAAAAGGATGCAGTACATACCGATCTGGGAGACTGTATTTTCTTTCAAACTCCCTATACAATGTCTCACGTATTGTTGAAAATATTTTTCAACGGTGATCTTTCATATATGTAAATGCTGTCCAAAATAAACTTATACTATTTTACATGCTCCGACGATGCTTGAAAATGATTCGGAATCACTCATTCCGAGTTCAATGCATATTATTGGAGAAACAGCTTGGAGTTAATGAAACCCATTTCTTTATCATATTCTAATTTATAAAATTTTATTTCTTATTACTCTCTCTACTCAATGACGCTTTATTCATCACCACTATATTGATTTCTAAAACTGAAGTTTCACCCACGCTAAGCGAAACATCAATAATCTTATTTATTCATATATATAAATGTATGTGTATACGTACATCTATATATACATATATACATATACATTTATATATGCATATATATATATTTAGATATACATATATATATATATATA
>NC_068999.1:14409006-14410966 GCF_001194135.2 Octopus bimaculoides | reverse complement strand
ATATATATATGACGTGCTTCTTTCCGATTCCGTCTAACAAGGAGCAAGATGAAAGGGCGCCTCACTCATGGTGAGGTCAGCCCCAACATCACCAACAAAAGGAAAGTCAAAGAGTAAGTAGAACCCTTGCTTTTCTTTTGTTTTGAATGACTACGCTTAACATTGGGTGCTTGAATATGCGTGCTCTTAGCTCGAAGTAGAACCAAGCGAGTTTCCTCGACGACCTCAGATCATATGACATGCATGTGATGGTTGCTGCAGAGACCAAGCCAGATTGTCTACAAACCTTCTCGCCCCTCCTGAATGACTACGAGAAAATTATGTCTGCTAGATGGACTGGAGGGTGAGGGGGCGTAGTAGTACTGGTTCGAAAAGGATTGGCTCTGTAGTCAAGTACAGTCTATGTAGACCCAGGAGGTAGGCTGGTCGACCTTGATGTGACATATAACAGTAAGGCCTTCAGGTTGATCGGGATCTATGCACCTTGTGCTAGAGGATTTCAAACTGATTTTTATCGGCGCCTAGAGAACTTTCACGCGAATATCAGTGTGTGTATGAGTATCTAAGTGTTTTAGAAATTATATCTTGTGTTTTGGGAACCGACTGTCTCAGTATAATTACAAACGACATAAAGGTACCTTCACCGAGTTATATGATCAAATAGAAAGAATTGTTGAGTATACGCGCTCGAAATATAGCCTTGCCACCCTCATTCAGAAATTATTGAAACTGAGTAATATAGGCTTGTGTTTTTCTCGATAAAATGCTTCAGTTGAAGAGGGAATATCCTCTGATATGTAGATTCATGGTCGATGAACTACAGGATCTGTGTGTCGAAAAAAGCATCAACATACATATGTGATTTAATGATGACAGAAAATGCAGTGGAGAAGCCATCGGGTAAGTATTAGTAAAACTTTAGCAAACGTCCTCTAGGATGAAGTATATTATCATGTTAGTTGCATTGTATGAGGTAGTGTGTATTTTTGAATAACAACATATTCGTTTCTCAATATTTAAATACACATATCAAAATAAATTGGAAATATAAAACAAATAGAAAACTAGAATCTAGAATACCAAGTAATATTTGATAAGAAAATAGACCTTTTGCAGATATATCAAAAGAAACAAATGGGAATTATTAATAAAAGCCAAAAACAAAATTGCTAGTTTTACTATCGCTTGCAATTTGAGTGAAGCACACAATGTAACCTGAGACACAAACATATGGAAACGAGATAAAATATGTCTCCCACAACGGCTTTAATACTATAAAGTCAATGTGCATAAAATATATATTCCGCATATTTTTTGGGGAAATGATAGGAAGAAAACTTCGGCTGACCGCAAAACTGTATCGTAAAACTAAGTCTCCCCCAAAGTTTAAAAAGGTATATTGCCTGGAGCCACAATGAGAATATACAATGTATTCAACAAGAAGCTAAATAAACATATATACATATATATATTTATAAATATAAATGCTTATGGTACACAAGTAATATAAGTATTTGCACGCTTAAATATATGCCTACAAATATACTTTCATATATACACATGTATTCCTACACATACACACACGCACACACACACACACACACACACACACACACACACACACACATATATGTATATTGTATATAGATACACGCATTTATATACAATTATCTAACAACAGATATAACGCCTGTTTATGTCGTAAAATATTACGACCGCTGGTAAGTTTGTCAGTAGCGATTTATTAATATGGTTGGGGAATCAGGGATTACTGAGAACAGACCAACTAAAAATGATGGCAGACATAAAGATGCACGTATGATCATCTGAAAGTATAAGAACACACACAGTCAAATCATTCTTCTCTTTCTACCCTCCCTCTCTAGTTATTATTCCCTCTGTCCCACCCCCTCTCTCTCTCTCTCCCACCCCATCTCTCTCCCACCCCCTCTCTCTCTAT
>NC_068999.1:14407192-14408144 GCF_001194135.2 Octopus bimaculoides | reverse complement strand
TGTGTGTGTGTGTGTGTGTGTGTGTGTTTGTATTTATCTCTGTACATATATACATTAATATATAAATGAATATATATATATATATAAATATATATAGATGGATGTATGCATACACGGCTCGATACAAATGGCGTGATAAATAAAAGAAATAAAGAAGCAAAGATTGAGATAATGTCACTTGATGAGTTTCAAGAACGAATATCTGCAGTAAATAGTAATATACTGATGAAAAATGGTGTAAAGTATGATAACGAGAATAAAGTGTATTTAGAAATATATGAAATAAATATATAGTGATAATGTAACAGACAGATATATTAAGAACGAACGAAAAGAAACGTAATATACCAAGATATACATAAAAGTGACGGAAAGAGAATAAAATAGGAAGAGTACCGTGTAGTGATATAGAAGTAAAGCGAAAAAATATGAGAGTGTGCAAAACAGTATGAGAGTAAGTGAGAACAGCAATAAAAATGTTGGCTCATATTCACTTTATATACTGGTTTGTAAATATATCTTTCTCTTATAAGATAATTATATCGAAAGTAAGGACATAAAAGAAAAGCAGTAAAATCCTTCATTCCAATCTACTCTATATGATGTAGAGGAATAAAGGAATACACGAGAGGTATCAAACACTGAAAGTACATACATAGATACATATAGATAACGAAACTTATGCATAGATACGAGAATACATCGACCAGTACACAAATGCACACACATATACTCACGCATTTTAAGATTATTATTATATATATATACTTTTCTTATTCAGAAATCATATTCAGAAAGAAGTAGCTTTGGATTATTTCTAGAATATATGACTTGGTTTCTATACAAAATCCTTTCAAACGTTATTCAAGAAATGCTTTTCTACACGCACCCACCCAGAGACGCAGATACACACACACACACACAAGCACACTTACACACATGCACTTATATA
>NC_068999.1:14403139-14405639 GCF_001194135.2 Octopus bimaculoides | reverse complement strand
CAGGAACCTAGACATTCCCCCATCAATGAAAATGGAAGACGTTGAAAATTACCGCCGCCAGACAGCAAAACGCACATGTTCCACCCAAAGAGAGCAGTTCAACAACAATCAACAAGACGACTACCAAACGCTCTCATTTCTCTTATTTAGGCACATGGCCTTTATAGAGAGGATACACCACAAGGACAGACGAAACAATAGATGGGGTACATAAAAACGTATAACGAATAACTTATGAATATAAAGTAGATAGTTCCATTTTACTTCATTTTTTTAAAAATAATAAAGTAATTACTTTTTATGAAGGTACACCAGGCCAATATGCATCGACACCTCAAATCCATATCCTCTCCAGTTCACCTCGGCTGTTCCTGACATCTTCAACACCTGAGCATCCTCTTCTGTGTAAAAGAAGATGGCTGCCACCAGTCACGACTCATCGATTTCTGAGAGCACTTTACCCGTCATTACTCTGGCCGCACGTTTGCCGCAGCAAGTAGGTAGAAGCGCCAACTCAGCTGGTCTCAGAGGCACATCTTTAATTTTATGTAGCTAAAGTCTGAACTTATTAGTCCACTAACTCCTTTCTTTCTCCCAACATAACGTTTTTCAGCATCATTCTTTTTTTTTTTTGAGGACCTCTGTATGCACTATCACCAATTTCTTAATGTCCTGTTGACATTCTCTAATTCATATTTCTTACGTTTGAGAAATTCTAACCTCTAACGCATGGGAGTCACAGCCCATATATTCCTTGGCTTCATTTTACTTCTTCCATTCAGTTTAGATGACATTACGATTATCACCCACTTAGAATAGTCTGAGAATTTATAATCGTCGCCATTTTAGCCGCAACACATTTTACGTATTTTTTTATTTTTTTTTTTATATGTTTCTCATTCACAGAGTTTACTCCTGTGCAGATAAAATGCTTCCTCAAATCTCTTTATACAGACCCCTCTTCTTCATCTTCTTCTTCTTCTTCTTCTTCTTCTTCTTCTTTTTCTTCTTCTTCTTCTTCTTCTTCTTCTTCTTCTTCTTCTTCTTCTTCCTCTTCTTCTTTTTCTTCTTCTTCTTCTTCTTACTCTTCCAGTTTTAGGTCTTATCTACTCGAACCTCATCTCTAGATACAAATAATTTACCATTCAAATACTTTTTTGCGATAAGACATTTCTTTTTATGTCGTACAAATTACTTCCACTTTCTATCACCAAGGATATCATTTTCTTTTTTTACCGACTTAATTATGTTTTCATTGCTTTCGTCGATGTGATTTTCAGTTTGGCAACCTCTATAATCACATAATGATCGGCACTTATTGACCCTCGTTATATTTTGCTCCTCTTCGCATGTAGACTCTTAACATCTGCTTGGAATTGAATGTCCTATATATTGTTAACATTATTACGACTGATATTTTTGTTAAATTCACTAGTATCTATTTAATTTTTATTGTTATTATTGACTATAATTTGAACAACCGTCTGTACGTTGTGTGTTCAAATTTTGTATTTCATCCTTTCGAGGTCGATAAAATAGATGAAAGGTGGACACTACATCGATGTAATATCTGTTTACCCCTCCCTTATATTCGGCGGCCGTGTGCCAAAATTTGAAGCCATTTTAGTTGGTGTTGTTGTTTCTGTTATTAGAATTATTATTATAACCTGCAAATACTACATAAGTTTTGCTTGCTTTTTTCGTTCTCCCGAAAAGCAGAAATATAGATGAAAACATTTACTCACATCTATTTACTACTGTGAATACTTTGGGAGTGTTATTGAATACACTTTCCGTTTGGGGAGTAAAAACATTTTAACATTTTCAAACAATTCGATCACAATTTCTGTATGTTTTCATTAAATGTAAATATGGCTTCCACTAACAATTTAGACAAAACCCATGGTGAAACTTAATTAATTACCACAAATTAGAAAGGAAACAAATAAATACAGCTAATTTAATTATACATCAAAAAGGCAATATTCTACATGGAGAAAAACTAATGTTTTTTTAGAACAAAATTTAACATTGAATTAGATATTGTTAAAATCATTCGAAAAGCGGAAGAATGCCAAAATGGTAGACAGACAAAAACAGTTTTACCATAGTGAATAAAACATAAAATTAAAAGTTATTCCCCTGGTGTGTGGCACTGGGAAAACCTTAAGATATGTAAATTAGGCGGCGAAACATGTAACTGGCAAAAAGTTTGCAACTAGCTTAACAACAACGCTGCCGTAGATTTTATAGAAATACAAGAGAGCAATGATTTCATTTGCTAGCGCATCATGAGGTTCAGACGCTGTCTTTGAAACCACGTGGTTTTAGTTTCAGACCTATGTCACGGCACATTGCAAAAATACACATTGTACTTTGCTAAGTACACAGAGGCCGACCAGTGCCATGCCAAGTCAGTGAATTTGGTAGCTGAAGATAGTGATAAAGCCAGCCTCTCAATCATGCACACGCATATACAGACGTGTATGTGTATATATAT
>NC_068999.1:14401021-14402829 GCF_001194135.2 Octopus bimaculoides | reverse complement strand
TGTGTGTGTGTGTGTGTGTGTGTGTGTGTGTGTGTGTGTTTGTAGATCTCTCCCGACTGCTAATTTTAGCGTGCCATTACGACCTGTAGTACCATTAATAATAATAAGAAGAAGAATTATTATTATTAATATTATATAATTAATAATTAGCAGTACTACATGTAGCACCTGCACGGTAAAATTAGAAGTGAAAATGAACTACGACCACACATTTTCACAGATACACATAAATTGATGTCGAGGAAATGAGCAAAAATTCTAAACCCCGCACCAATAACGAGATGAATCGGAAACTGAAAAGTTGAACATACCCGCATTGTAAGCATCTACGTTTGGCTTCCGTAGATTTGTTTTGCAACATGTTGTTATGTAACACACTAGTTCCAAAATTGAGCATCTAGAATCTGCGATATTTCAGGTGTCACGTTGTTTTTTCTAACGATGGATAAACGTATCCTGTATCATGTGAACTGTTTGCGAGAGCGTTAGGGTTACGGTTAGGGTTAGTGCCTGTCACGTGCAACGGTATATACTTGGAAGTTCTTTGATTCAAAGATGAACCAAATAGTCTCTTCGAGTGTGGTTGACACAGGCACTATAGACAACTACCAGATATTGTAAGTCCTGCAATCAGTATGCAGCTGTAATACAAAGATAATCACGCAATAGCTAAAATCTTCGATATATAGATTTTCCGTCATCAGTCGAAGGTAAATGTCACTCTATCGAGAACATTTGTTTTTCTGTATACCGTTATTTTCATCGCTGTTAAATTGCATTGCTTTCTTACCAATATGAACTTCTCCGTTTGTATTAATTATTTCTGTCATATTATCTTATGAAATAAATGTATGCCCTTTGGCAAACTTATAGCATCTATCATTATTATCAAGAATATATTTAAAAACATCATTAAAAATATATTTCGACGTGACTGATTTCATTGTAATAGTGGTATATCGGTGAATAAGGAGAGTGAGAAAGGTGTTGTCTAGCACAAATTTATATTATCACTTTATATTGAGTTATAAAACTGATACAATTACCTTTTCCTGTCATTATTCAACAGGTGATAATACAAGTACCGTTTATTTATGGAGTTACTTTAATTGACTATTGGTTCTCACTATTGGTTCGTTTTCTATACTAACTTACTGTGTTATTGTTACAATTTTTTTTTTTTCAATTGCGTATTTAATTAGAAAATCTCGTCATATTATCTGAGATCTTCAGATATCTTTTGCGATCTCCATAGCTGATAGTGAATATAACAAGCTGTTTCCTCATATGGCAATAAGATGCTTCTTTTGTAAGCTTTGTTATATTGGATAAATTCCTCATAATGAATACACAAGCACAAAAGTGTGACAGCCATGATGATCTCTATTTAATTTCAGACATATTATATGAAAAGAAATAATAAAAAAGGAAAAAAAAAAAAAAATTCCTTTTTTCTTATATACTTTTTCTCTTGCTTGATTTACCCCTAACCTGCTGTCCCTTACTACTTAATCTACCTTCCTCTAAATTGAAATTACTGCTATCTTACCCCTCCAATTCATGATTGATTCACTAGACTGTTGATTAACATGCCAGTCAAGATGGCATTTTCTTCATCTCCTACTCTTGCATTTGCACACATCTACAAAATGAGTTTCTGAAATGAAATTCTATTATGCAGTTGAGGAGTACATTTTCATTGCACATCTTATGTGGTGTTCTCGATACATAAATAAATGATGTGTGTACGATACGTACGTACTTCTATAACCTAATGCATTTTTGTTGCTTTTCTTCAAATATATATA
>NC_068999.1:14399232-14400192 GCF_001194135.2 Octopus bimaculoides | reverse complement strand
ATATATAATATCGAATATGTAACCGTCTTGTGCTACCCACATATAATTTGTTGCATTTTTTACATTGTATTCTAGACATAGCATTTGCCCATTGGTATCACAGATGGGGCAGTTACCTAGTGTGTATTGATTGCTCTCCCTCGCTCGTTTCTTTGCTGGGTGTCGTCTCAGGGTGAGGCTGGATATATAGGAACGGATATTATTGTTTTCGTAGATATCTACTGAAAGAGAGATGCCTTTGATATCTACATAAAATTCCCTACAAACACAACAATGAATATTGCACTTTAAATATCTTAGATGGAATGATCTGAAGATGAGGTTCTGAGTTGTACTTGTGACTTGATATATGTCCGCTGCGAGATGTATATTTATAATTACCATTATACCAGGAAACGTATATTACAAACGCACACATTCAATTACATGAAAATTGAATCAATTTATATTTCACACAACAAACTCTAATAATATCCACAGCGTTATAAATACAATGTGCGTGTTAGTGTTTGAAACGTTTTTGTGTGTGAACGCAGTTATGTCATCTACGCTCCCACGCTCACCAGTATGCTGCAGTTTAAACAATTTCACCATCGTTGCATTATTAGCTGTTTCGTTATGCTACAGCTACATAAACATCTGCGATTAGATCGTTAATAACGAGGATATATACGGCTAAAAATTGAAAAGTATCTATTGCAGTTTCTTCTATGAAAATTAAACCTACTTGTAATCATGTAACGCCATGTAATATTGTGAAATTGTACAAATACAAAAGTTAAATGTCAAGATCTGTCCATTTCTTTCGATGACTCAGCATTATCTGTGGACAATTTTACACATCACACAAGCGCGTGCACACCCACACACACACCCACGCTGAGGTAGACACGTCACACTACACACACATATATGCACACAGGAATACATACATATGTGTATATATATATATATATATAT
>NC_068999.1:14396438-14398816 GCF_001194135.2 Octopus bimaculoides | reverse complement strand
ATATATATATATATACGTCTGCATATATATATATATATATATATATACGTATGTATGTATGTATGTATGCACGTATGTATATATTGGAATTGAAAGCTATATCTTTGTGAGAAAATCATGCAACGTCTATAAATTTGTTAATGTTATTATAACCACCAGTTGGTTACCTGTAATGCAATTAGATCTAGCGAGATTTAGAGAGCCTTGGCTTTAAAGAAATTTGCATAGTTTAGTAAGTCTCACTAGGGATTTCTTAACACGTTAGAAATACATTCTGCAAACACTGGATTACATACGTCAGTTACACGCGTCTTACATTCGAAGAAATAATTCAATGTTTCATAGATTATTTTCCATGATATAAGATTTGATTTGCATCTATGCTGTAGCATATATGTAACATTTCTGCCATCAACCTAATTCTTCATTTTCTGTAAACTTCCGTTTTAGTTGACAGCTGCAAAATTTCTGTAAACCATTCATGCTTATATGCAAACATTGTACAAACTTTCTACTGTTATATAATTCATATGCAAAAGCATTTTCCAAAAGGGAGGAGACATGACTGTTGCCTAATGTTGTATGTGAGATCGATGAAATGGAAGTGATTTGAAAAATATACCTCGATGGATATTGTTTTATCCCTAACATATATATGAATCAACATACTATTGTAACCAAACAATAATGTCTTACATAGCAAATTTATTCTATAGGGCAGTTATACCAGCCATGCTATAGTTGCGGAGACCTGCATTTTTAGAAAAAAATGCCCTTTTAAAGATAAGAAAATGTTTTTAGTACGGTAACATTGGGTATAGACAGTCAAAATGCTGGTTGAAGGAAACTGTAAATGAATTAGAAACCGTAGAAATTCTACTCAACAAAAAAATTATACCAGAGGAAATCGAAATTGTTTGTAAAAATAAATGTTTTCAGACAAAAATGCAATTAGATACCTGTTCAGACGTATCGATAATAAATACGGCAACGTGGAAAGGAAGATAGAAACACATGTATAGAAACATACTACTAAGATAGCTGAGGTGTGTCAGGGGAACGACTTCAATTCTTGGGCGAAATTTCACTAGAAATAAAACTTAAAGAAATGAGGCGGAAAAGTAAAATAATGGTATCGAAAAATAAAATGAATCGGTGGGGTACAGATTTAATGGAAGAATTCGACCTGTGGGATCTACCGTTAATTACATTATGCAATACGATGAATGCATCACAGTCTGTGTCAGATAATGCGTCCGAAAATTGAAATTAAAATTAAAGAAGATGTCCCATGTTGTACTTTTGAAGGAACTCGAAACGTTAAAAAAGAACTGTAGAGATTGATTTAAAACAAAACGCGGTACCGGTGTTCAACCCGAAAAGGAATGTGCATTTTGCGGCTGTAAATCAAGTCGAGAAGGAACTAAAAAAATGGAAGATATGGAAGTAATTGAAAAAGTAGAGTACTCAGAGTGGGCGACTTCGACTGTATATATAAAAAAAGAAAAACAACAAAATGTGCGGGCTTCTAGAGCGGTCTTAATGGTTGTTTAAATTTTTTTTCAGGACACAAATATGAACATAAAAGGCATCTTAATCAATTATCAAGAAAGGCGGGAATGAAGGAACGGCCACGTAATGTGAGAAAGAGGAGCGAAAAAAAGAAAAGTGACGAATGACTCGTCCTTGTTTTCTATTGTCCCTTTTTGCATGCATATATATATATATATATATATATATATGGAATATATATATGGAATATTTATTACAAAATATTTCCGTCTGCGGTATTTAAATACAACGGCGCTTAGTAGCTATCAAGATGTATTTAGTATTAAGGGACAATCTGGTTTCATGTAAAATTATATTTGCATATATATATATACATATATATATATATATGTGTGTCTGTGTGTGTGTGTGTGTGTGTGTGTGTGTGTGTGTGTGCGTGCGTGTGTTTGTGTGTGTATGTGTATGTGTATACGTTTGTGTGTGTGCATACATACATATATAGCTTTGTTTGTGTCTGTGTGTAGTAAATCGCAAAAAAATATACAAATAATACCGTAAGCAACTAGGATATCCACTTAACTAAATTAAAATAACAAAACGGTTTGGGCGATGAGAATGTTAATGTTTATATGAATAATATATTGGTAGGTATTTGGTAACTAGCAAATAAGTAAATTGAAATGATAGATAAATACAATTACGCACACTATAGAAGGAAAGTTAGACACAGAAATATTGATTGAATCGTATTTTACATGATACATAATGCACACTATTCTAGTATATACGTGTATCACTTTATACCAGTGTATCTCTCTTTCGCTTCCAGTTGCTATATTCTCATTTATCTTACCCTAATGTAAATG
>NC_068999.1:14391369-14396270 GCF_001194135.2 Octopus bimaculoides | reverse complement strand
ATATTTAGACACACACACTACACACACACGCAGTCATAGTGTACAGTCGGTAAAACTGATACAATAAACATATATGAAAATCTGAATGAATGTCTGTGATGTGTGTACGTGTGATTATGTTTTTGTCAAGGCATTTATCAATCTGTGATAGTCTTCAACATATACTTTTGCATGTGAATAGAGATTTTTCAATGGTCCGATGCTGCACTTACATAGTGTTCAGATGTGATAAATATTTCCATAGATTATACAATAAAAGTTAATGGAATACATAAAATTTAAAAAAATAAATCCCCGGCAGATATCATCATGATTTAATGGAAAATATAGGTGAATACATGCCGTAAGTAATGCATTATTTATACTTTACTATAATGGTAGATACTACTTTGTAAATATGGATCGTCAGATACAGAAAGTATGTGAATATCCCAGGAACCACATGCAAAGTGTAACCGACACACACATAAATGCATATATATTAACAAAGAGAGAAAAATAGATAGGAATAGAGAAGAACGTAGAGAGAGACAAACAAAGAGAGAAAAACTCGACATATAGCAACGTTAAGTTTGCGTTTCTTCCCATGTGCATATATCAGCTTGGACCGATACCGTTATATACATACATACATACATACATACATACATACATACATGTAGTTATTGTTTTCTATAAAACCATATAATTGAATGAGTCAAAGTAAACAGCGAAACCATATTACAATAATATATATCAAAAATCCTGCATACATTAATATAGTAATTTCTTGTAAAAGGTGTAACGATATATTTCCTCGCAAATACAAATTCAATTTAATTATTGGGAAACAAAATTTTGTAATATGCAGTTCCAGTATGTAGTGCAAATTTTCTACCACCAACGAAACAGAGTGACACATTTGCAAGTTAAGAAAAGATATAGTCAATGCACAGCCGAACAGATAACAGACAGAGATGGTCCCCAACTCCTCTACAGTTATCGGTCATAGAATCACCCGCAATTTCGTGCGTTTAACGTTAATATTGAAGCGACAAGAAATATATATACATATACTCACGCTCACACTTATACGTATGTTATCATGTGTGTGCACATGTCTGTGAGAGCATGTGCTTATGTATATTGGAATATGTCAATATTTATATATATTTGTATGTATTTAAGTGTGTTTATATAAACTTCTTTTCAAACACGGGTAGTTAGATTTGAGTGTATTTCATGAATAAAAGAATATATAGTATTCCCTCTTTTATTGTATTCCCACTCCCGTACTCTCCATTTTATCCCGTTTCTCGATGTTACGGCTATTTCTTGGTGGCACTTTTTCCAACTTATGCAGTCAGATGTCCACATGTTTTCATACCAAACAAGTTTGAAACTTCTTGACACTTGGAATTTTTGCATATTCAGCTCTTCGCCTAATTGACTAGAATGCTCTAAGTCTACATTTTGTTTACAAACAAGCTATTAACTTAAGATATATTCTTTAGATATTTAGCTACGTTACATTTAAATATCTTCTATTTACAAACATCCACTATATTCTAGCTCAGACACACCTGCAACGTTTGGAACCATCTAACAAATCAAATGCACATGATGGTTTTGACAACAGTGAATATGATAAATACTAAAACACGCGCTGAATATATTTCAAAGTCTTATATACCGAAATATATTGGGGAAATTTATCAGTTATCAGATTTTAAATATTACATCACAAAAATAACAACATTTTCTCGGTAAATCATGTGAAATGTAGAATAGTAAAATACAAGAAGAAAACAGTGAGGTTCTCTTTCAGAAGTGAAATCCAAGACAATAACAGAAACTGGGTTTTCGCCAGGGGAGCATCAAATCTCATTATTATACGGTGGTAAAACAGAGACAATTTTCGTCGGGATATCTTGGGTATGGATAATTTCTATCAATGAATTATTCACGCCAATCAAATATTAAACTGAAAGACAACAATTTAATACGGATCCCCAAAGTAAAATCTTACAGTCAACACATAAAGAATATCATGAATCACCCATGGTATTAAGCTGGTGTGGGTAGAACGAAATGATCGTTATTTGTTCGTAGACTATTTTCCAGTGAAGCAATTAAAAGGATAAAATATATGAGCCTATGCTCTTTCTATTTAGAAAAACTAACGCATATGTTTTAAAATGAATAAAATGGGGTGTAAACTTTATAACCCGACAGCCAAATATATCTAACAGGTGTCGTGCTATTACTATTTAGAACTGACTATACTGAACAAAATTATCCAATATCAGAAGATTTGGGTTCTCTTGTATTTATCATCGTTACTACTTCATCAGAAGTTGCATTATCTTAAAATTCATCTATCGTATTGCATAATGCATTGCTGTAAAAGTGTTTTATCGCGATAATGAAACACCATCTCAATAGATGAAAGACACGGCAAGTATTCTTTAGCAACGCCATTTTGACTTTAGAACGTTCAGTGAATGTTGAAACTTCTACGACTTAGTGCTATATTCATTTTTCTGTGAATCTGTGATGGTATATTGTTATGTCTCAAGCTACTGCTATCAAGCACAATCGGATAATCTCTACTCAACCGCTACACAACTACTACTCGACTGCTACTCAAAACACCTACCACGGCCAGACTACCTCTATTTATATGTCTTGGGATATCCTACTTCTTCACCTGTGTGCGTCGACACAACATATATACATATCAGGTGTGCTATAGTGTCTCATTAGTTTGACAACGCTTGCTATGATAGTTACTGAAAGCCTTCTGTGAACAAAATAAATATTGATTTAATGCCAGTCACATTTCCTTTCCCCGTTGTTTAATATGCTTTATTTTAAAAAAATTGACTATCATATACCCATTAAACATTATTTGCTCATCCCACATAAACTTGTCAACATTGGGTTAAATCTTGCTTGAAATCAGTTTAATTATGATAACTAACTTCTGAAATACGGCAAATATCTACTAAACCTCTGATGCAATTAATAGAAAAAAATTTAGTGAATAATTAACGTTATGATTCCAACACCAAATAATATTGTGGCTTCCAATCGTTCTCTTCCTATGATTTATAATTCTTTAATTGCTTTATAGCCGTTTTGATGAGATTTCCCATATTTCAAGGCCTTACTCAGATTCAGCTGAAGAATTTGTAGAAATGTTAGTTGAATTATTCTCTTAAATATTCCTTGAACATTCTTTGATTTCTTTTTGCCAGTAGGTTCCTTGTGTAAGTTTATTTGGGTGGCTCTTGCTTATTTTGTCCCTGTTCTTAATATATTTAGTCAATAGATAAGCTAAACTGACATTTCCTCATTTCATCTATTATATTTTCTTCGATATAATTCAAGACCTACGGTTTTCCGAGCAAGGTTATACGTGTTACTTTAATATAAATGCTCGGATATTCGTTTGTTAAACTGATAATATTATTTATCATAATTACATAAAATTTCATATTTGAGTTTCACTATCTGCCTTTTCAGTATCACATCTAATGTTGTATGCCAGTCCATCTTATTCTTCATTATTCTTCCGTTTTATGATTTCTTTTTCTTTTGCAACTTCTTGTGCAGTCTCTTGAGAAAATTATTGGGCAGTTGATGTTGCACCTCACGGCTTCCCTTTATTTTCTCTGGAACTTTCGAATAGCAGATCTACGCTCATGCAAATAATACATTTATTTATAAATGTAAACCCTTGGGCTCATTTTTATTGCTGTCGATGTCCTTTCACAAACACTTCTAAACGTCGCTAGCCTTGTGGGACGAATTCTCGATGCAAAATACCACATTTTCGAGAGTGATGCTCATGGCAGATTTTCCAGATCGTTCGTCTTCCAGGAGCGTTCTTTCGCATTTGAAGTGCCCATGCTACTCGAAACATTGCGTATGCCCAATTGTTCCTTCCTCGTAAGCTCGCCTAAGCAAGTTCAATGTCCCTCCAACAGACGTCTCAAGTTAAACTCATAATTTCACGGTGGCTCTTTGTTCTTGTCCATGATGAAATCGGACAAAATTGCATATATGTGATCACTAAATCACATGTTTTACAACCTCCTATGTAAAAGCGATGTCACTCAGCATATTACCTGTAAAGGTCTCTGCTAGCTCTCAACTTGCACACATCCATGTGTTGCCATCTATTGGTGCGCTACAGAAGTAGTACGGTATTTTTTTTTTATATTACCTTGTATAAGTTTTACATAAAATTTCTTTGTATTTTACAGAGATCTGGAAGGGGAGTTTTTTGCCCATATATGTGTGTCTGTCGGAAAAGAGAAAAAGAAAAGAGCCTAGAAAGAAAAAGATAAATAAGAAAATAGAGAAATAAAAAAGAAAGAAGAAAGAAAGAAAGAATGAATGGAAAGAGGAAGATGAAAAGAGAGAAAGTGGGTCTTATTTTATTTCATTCTTCTGCGAGTTGGCTTTTGCATTTGGGGATGATCTACCGTCAGTAGTTTTTTCACAACAGGTTGACCGTAATGACAATTCATGATGTCAGTTTTGCATCTTAAAGAAAGGGAAAAAGAAAGATGGCAGAAGGGCAAGAAAGAAAGAGAAAAGAAAAGACAAAAATAAAAGAGGACAGAAAGAGAAATAAAAACGAGAATTCTTTTCAATTGTAGCATATCGATGTGGTCAGCTTGATGAATTTTAATTACAATTCAATGGATAATTTTGATTATTCATTGTATTTTAAAGCATCCTTCCGCTTTTCTTTCTCTCTCTCCTTTTTTTATACCATCATCTGTCCCTCCATTTCTGTCTATTGTAAAATATAAAATCTGAATATATTTGAAACAATATATACACACATATATATATATATATATATATATATATATATATACACACATACATACATGTAAAATGTGTGA
>NC_068999.1:14386824-14391125 GCF_001194135.2 Octopus bimaculoides | reverse complement strand
AGAGAGAGAGAGAGAGAGAGAGAGAGAGAGAGAGAGAGATACAGACATACATACATAGAAAGAGAGATAGACATATAGATAGATAGATAGATAGATAGATAGATAGAGAGGTAGATAGATACACATATAGATAGCTAAATAGATAAACGGATAGATAGACAGATACATACCTACATAAATACCTGATGCACAGATGAGACAGAGACGCAAAAAATGCAACAAAATGTGATAACCGATGCACAGTTTGGGTAGTTAAAACCGAAGATATCACCAGCATCATATGAAATTGTCCGAAAATGTCATCACAGTATTGTCTAACGATGAGATATGATTTTGTAGCTAATGAGATCCGTCGGAAGGATAATCAAAATTAAAGACAATTTTCGACATACTCATTCGTGGTATGCAGCAATCTTTAAGTTTGCTCTTAAATTTAAAGCGATTTTTGAAATATTCAAGAAATCTTCCAGTGTCTAGATAAATTAAACTATAATTTTCCTTTATAGTTCACAATAAATATTGCTTAGCGAGTAGCTATTTACATCATCTTCTCATTGAGCATAATATGGGCAGCTACGAAACAGATTTTAGAAAGAATTATATAGCCAAAGATGTGCAAGGAAATCCATAAGTATTATCAGCATGAGCAATGTAGTGAGTATAACGAAGATAGTAATTATACGTTATGATGTGAGTTAATAGCAACATTAGACAAATATCTAATATTACATTTCTAATTGCAGAGAGTAGAAGGGACTACCATGTACATATTCCTCTCTCAATGGACATTCACTTTACTCTACTTGACGAAGTATTGATGCGACAGCCACCATTTTATTTACTCATGTGTAACAACGTATAATATAAATTAAGATATTAAAAAACATAATTCAGTAAAATAAATTAAACAAAGTCACCAGGCATAACACACATTGAATATATAGGAGAGTATTGTAGGAGAGTATTTTAGGAGAGTATTGTAGTTCGCTTAAATCATTGTGTATTGTTTGTAAAGAATAAAAAGATTTTGAATGGTACAACAACGCATTATAATACAGAAAAAATGGATTATATACCTGTTGTAATTTAGTTATATATAGTCCGATGATATTTCGGAATAGAATTCCTTCTTCAGATATTCTTAGATGGAGTCGCTGCTATAATCTGTTTTCCAACGGATGGATGCGTGTAGGTTTATTCTTAACAACATGTTCATGTATTGTTTATAACAAAATGAAAAAGAGGAAAAAAAGAAAAGCTGCACTTATAACATATAACTTAGAAGCAGCGCTACAGATGTACCAACACAAACGAGATTGAGGCATAGCCGACCTCACGCACTTCTCATGAAGAATTCCGGAAGGGGCTTTGTGAGACCACTCCCGAGACGCTTCCGAAATAAAGAAAAGACGTTGGAAAACATATTATAGCAGCGACTCCATGTAAGAATATGTGAAGAAGGAATTGTATTCCGAAATATCATCGGACAATAGACAATTAAATTACAACAGGTATATAGTCCATCTTTTGTATTGTAGTGCATTGTTGAACCATTCAAAAATGTTTATTCTTTACATTGAATATATGTTACTGAAATATTCTAAATGGTAATACATTTTCCCTAAATTTTCATTTTCTCTCCCGGAAGTACCATAGACAATCTCACGGATATATAATCAATTTTAGTCACATAAGGAAAGAAAATGTGATATTTCATAGTGAACATTGTTACAAGTCTTTCTCCATAATGATTGAAATCCATCTAACATCACAACACAAATCTGCGTTTTTAACTTTGTTTACAAACAAGCACAAATGTCGAGATCTGTATAAAGCCGTCAAAGAGAAAGTGATCGTTGATTAGTAATTACGGGATGATTTAATCAGTAATATATGAAAGAAATGGAGAATTAATTGACAGTATTGTGTAACAATCACAACAGACAATACAAATGCCTAGTGAAAATGGTAAATACATTAGACCAATATATGTCTCTATCGACGCTGTTTTTGTCAACGAGTACATGATTATGTAATGAAGCATTATATCAATACGTCAAACAAATAACATTAGCGTAGACATCAAAGAGCACTTGAAATATTATATTAAACTCTGATTGATGCATCGACTAAATTCTACCTATCAAAAATAAAATCATCGATGAGTAAATATGAATGATATTATTTCACATTTTTTTTCATTTAATTGCATCTAAACTTGTGTAGTTCATAATACTGATAGACTTCATGAACAAATGTATGTCTATAATGTATCCATCCAATATACATGTGTATATAAGCTTTTAACGCATTGATTATCTCTTTCTTTCTTTTCATTTTGTTTTTGGTTCTTGTATTGCAGAACATTATCTCATAAAATACTGAAGGTAACAACACAAAGATTGTTTCAATCCACCCAAAACATCTATCTGTCAGTCTCCCTCTGTGCGTCTGTGTCTGTCTGTCTCTGTCTCTTTTGGCTGTCTGTCCGTCTCTCTCTCTTTCTCTCTCTCTCTCTCTCTCTCTCTCTCTCTCTCTCTCTCTCTCTCTCTCTTATTCCAAATATCCAATTTTTGCTTTCTTTTCTATAACGAATAATTAAAGTCAAGCAACAAAATCATAACGCGTGTAACGTAATTACAGTAGGCCCATTTTAAGGACGTGTGACAAATTTACTATGTTTGTCAATATCTCAATAAGTCATAATTTCTTTTCGGCATACGTAGATTTACATATTTTCGAACTTCTTCCTATACTTATATTGTAGAAGCAATTTCTTCAAATTGAGGTCTTTTTCGAGTGTAAAATGGGAAGTTGGATTGTGTAATTTACTTTAACTAAATTTCAGAATCATTAAGTGAATGCACTATGGTAAAACAAAATTATACGCAAGTTTATTTCTTTGCAGTCAACCAATGTGCATCTTTATTGACAGTAAACGAGAGCGTCTAAAGTTAAAAATCCACTACTTCGTAGAAAACCTGTGTGATATTTTTCTTCTACTCTAGGCACACGGCTTCAATTTTTTTTTTTTTGTGGTGGTGGGATGGCAATCGATTAAATCGACCCCTGTATGCAACTGGTACTTAATATATCGACCCCGAAAGGAAAAGTCGACCTCGGCGGATTTTGAACTCAGAACGTAAAGATCGCTAAGCATTTCGCCGGGCGTACTAACGTTTCCGCCAGCTCGCCGCCTTCAAAATCTGCATAATATTTTTACAACATGTATCATTCTCATTATCTGATACATACTATAGCAATAATGACATTCGCCAATAATGAAATATTGTACATAAAATAAAGAAATAGGACAACCACCCATAGACTGCAGAGAATAATTACTCTAGAATCAGCCCATCAATATTTTCAACCCATGTGAAACAAAGGTGTTTCCTAATTAATACTCCTCAAAGTTGGGGGAATCAGTATTGATGGACGTGTACAATTATGAAATAAATGAAAAGCTTGAATAATTACATGTCTTTAAATTAGCCACTATCATTACCTCGGGATTGATTTGTTTCTGTTTGAAAACACATAAGAAGATAATTTAAGTGATTTCTAGTTCGAAATGAAAATTCTAATATTGGGAATTAAAATTACAAACAACGATGAATGAAATTTGAAAATAACCACTAATGAAATTCAAAATTTCATAACGTACCTAAAAGAGCTCAGAATATGATGGACACACACAGGTGCACTCCAAGAATACGCACATGCATGCATACATTCAAACATACATACCTACATAATCCATACATCCATACATATACACACATTCATACATAGGCACACATATATATTGAGTTATTTATACGTATATATGCGTATATACAGAGAATGAGAGAGAGAGAGAGAGAAAGAGAGAGAGAGATACTAAAAATTAATATAAACAGTCACGCGCAATGTAATACAAGAATGGAAACGTACAATCGTAACGAACTGCGACTAGATGTGCCGAAGCACCGACATGGTTAAAAATAAGAGTTAAAATACTCTTAATACTGTAAGAAGAGGGGCAAATGTATATACATTTTGATAGGTGAGATCGAGTCTGATCGATCCTCGAAACGGTCATGGGGCGGTTACCTCCCTCATCAGGATGCATATACATTTGCTCTTCCTACAGCATTACTAGCATCTTCATTCTTATTTCTTATTTCATTATCTATGTATACATATTTGACATATCTCACTCCCTGTATTTCCCTCCCTATCTATCTCTCCCTCGCAGTACACAATTAAATATATGTATCTATCTATCTCTCCATCTCTCTCTCTCTCTCTCTCTCTCT
>NC_068999.1:14386017-14386550 GCF_001194135.2 Octopus bimaculoides | reverse complement strand
ATATATATATATATATATATATATACAGAATGTCCACAATCAGTTATCGACTAATAGTGTTCCTCACTTTCGCGCCTTTCACGATAAGACCGAATGCTTCTCAGTTGTAAGTGCACGTAAAAGAAAGTCATCTTGCGTAGAATTTGGAACAAGAGCAAACAAAAGGCAACAAAACAAGCAAAACGACACAGACTATGATTTTGGACGTTGGAGGGCGACAAAGAGTCGAACAAATTGCAACCTCGGAGCCAAGAAGACGAAAATAGTGGGTAACGCTTGGAAAATGTTTTGAACGATGGAGAACATAGAGATAGAATTTGCAACTGATCAGCTAAGAGACCTGTCTAAGAAAGGAAGAAAAGTAGAGAGTGACCGGTGGTCATGTAATAGCAGTAGGGAGAGGGAAAAGAGCAACAGAGAGAAGAAGAGGAAGTGGATGAAAGCAAGGAGAAAGGATTGGAATAGAAGTGTATATATATATATATATATTTTTTTTTTTTCCTATATATATATATATATATAAATATATATAT
>NC_068999.1:14376357-14385073 GCF_001194135.2 Octopus bimaculoides | reverse complement strand
TATATATATATGTAGAATCCCTTTGAGAATAGTTACGCTAAGAACTAATATCCAATTGAAGTTTGTTATTTGCAATGCTAAATAGTTTTATTTGATATACATAAAGTATAGGCACATGAATATACAAGTAAATCTCAGTGAAGGGAAATAAATAAAGAACTTTAGAAGACTATATCTCTGTTAGAGACAATGGAATCCGCGACAAGAATATTGCCTTCTAGTATACACTTTAAATGTGTGCGTCGTATGAGTATATAAAAGGAGCTTTTTGTTATATGTATACAAATCTATATCTGTAATGTGAGAATGCAGTAAATGTATACGTAAAGTAAATATCAAACAGGGAAGCAAAATAGCGTTTTTGCTGGAAAGAAAATAGTACCTGGATGAAGCGAATACATAGTCAAGAGACAGCGCTCAATAATTTTGATTTCTTCTTAGTGCAGTCCCTCAGTTTATTCGACGAATAAAATTCGGCATATGCAGATCATTATGTGTTATGTTGTTCGAAATACGTACAATCCTATGAACTGATATCATTTAATAGTTTTAATGCTGGTTACTTATTTTTGGAAGAAGACAAGCATATTGAATGGCTGGTGACATCAATGCTAAACTGGTACATCTTATATCGAACTGTAAATATAATAAGCAAAATCGGTATCAGCAGCATTTAAAATAAGATGATAAATGCCGTTAATTCTTTTATCCGATGTAATTAGGGTTGTGCCATCACAGCGTCTTATTTAAGATTACCACTTCCTAATATATGCACAAGGCCTAAAATTTGGGTCCGAGATAACTACAACACTGCTTGACCGGTACTATTGATATCAAACCCGAATAAATGAAAAGCAAAGCCATCCTTTGCGACATGTGAACTCGGAACAGAGAGAACAACGAAATGCTGCAATTTTTCTTTTTTTTCTCTAGGGAGCTAAGAAGTTTGCATTCTCCCCTCATTTTTTTTTTAAATTAGAACGACTACGCAAACAGCAAAAACAACACCAGCATCGATAGTAACAACAATTTGAATTATTTCTGTTGAAATCTGGTGATGGTGTTGGTGTTCTTCAATTATATCAACGCAGGTGTCCGACCAGTGTTTATTTTATAGACTCCGAAATACACTCAAGGCAAACTCTACCTTGATGAAATTTGGGTTCACAGTATATAGACGGGCGGAAGCTGCTAAGTATTTTCTCCCGCATGCTAACAATTCTTCTTCTTCTTCTTCTTCTTCTTATTCTTCTTCTTCTTCTTCTTCTTCTTCTTCTTCTTCTTCTTCTTCTTCTTATTATTATTATTATTATTATTATTATTATTATTATTATTATTATTATTATTATTATTATTATTATTATTATTATTATTATTATTATTATTATTATTATTATTATTATTATTATTTTACTTATAATTTCCGCGGACATTTAAATGGAGAGGGTTCTTTTAATGATGCGGGCAGTATTTGTCAGCACAATCGTTTGGATTTCTCTGAGATATGATTCTCCTAGGATATTATCGAGATGTTTCTGTCATCCCTTTTTTTATCATACTTAAAGCGCCCGCAATAATAGCAAAATATTCTCGCTTTAACATACAACATAATTTGTATTTCAATTTCCAGGTCTTTATATTCAATTGTGAACCTCCTTTACAGATATATTTTTTATCAGAGGGACGCTTATATCTATTAGTCTACAAGTATTTGCTTTCCCGACTTTAATAGTTATATATGGTAAATTAACCTGGCTCATTCTGTCAATGTTGACTGGAAAATCCAAGAGGATAGTGACAATTGTACCTTCAACGACTGGTTCAGGATGATGTTCATAACATTAAGTAGGATCGCTGATTTTGTAGGTTTTTTTTTGTTTGCATATTTTCCAATATAGAAACTGTCCTACCCGATCGTGCCGATAATTGTATTCATTTGGTATCAACACAGGATATCCCTAGACGAGATGGTCTATTATTTCGTCAACTATGTCGCATAATCTGCATTTAGGATCAGTACTATTTTGAAGGACGTGAGCTTAGTAGTTTGTGGTAAGGAAGCTTTGATCCCGTGTCGCCAATTTTAAAACTTCAGTCTGTGTTTTCCGTCCTGAACCTCACAACCACTAATGGGTTTTTGTGTGGTGTACAAAAACATTTCGACTTCGAAGTATATACTGCCCATGTAGAAGCTTCTGTCTCCACCGCTCCTTAATTTTTTTCTGCTCCTTCTTCTTTTCTGCAATATGCTTGGTCCGTTTCGATTGTGTTGTGGCAGTAGTTTCAGAGTGGCACTAGTTTCAGATTATTATTATTATTATTATTATTATTATTATTATTATTATTATTAGTAGTAGTAGTAGTAGTAGTAGTAGTAGTAGTAGTAGTAGTAGTAGATGTTGTGGTAGTAGAAGTATTGTTGTCGTTGTTATTATTATTATTATTATTATTATTATTCTTATTATTATTATTATTATTATTATTATTATTATTATTATTATTATTATCTACTTTCAGTTTTGTTTCTCTTTATTGCGTAGTGTCTACCTAAAACATAGGGAAAGTGACTCACTGTATACATCGGAAGGCCATGAAAATAAACATACATGACCTGTTCATTTACAAAGTCATGCGATGGGGAAAAATGAGAAGAATGACAGAAGAAGGAAGGAAATAAAAAGAAAAAAAAATAATTAAAAGAGAAAGAAGATGAAAAAGTAAGAAATCTCGGTGCGACCATGCTATTCTCAATACGTGTAATGTACCAGTTTAGAGAATATTTTGCACTTCCTGCATGGATGGTAGGCCAGTTTACTTTTTGATCGTTACAAATACTCCTACAATCACTGGTAACGTAACCGTGTTGATATGCCACAGTTTTTCGATTTCGGTTAGCAAATTTGGAGGAAGTGTTAAGTTGATTATGTTGACCCCGGAGTTCAACTTGTACTCATTCTATCGAACCAGAAAGGATGTAAAATAATAATTTTTTCTGTGGAATTTGAGCTCAGACGTAAAGCCGCTAAACTCCCCACGCCCGGCGTGTTAACGTTTGTATCAGGTCACTGCTTTAGAAACAGTTTAAATATTAACTAGCTACGCAACTACGGAAGCAGTAAAATGAAACTGAAAATTTGTGACAGATGCAAGACCATTGGCAAAGTATAAAATACACCCGTTAAGCTCAATGTATAATGGGTGTATTTTTACACTCGGTAACTACTGTAAATTGTATAACGGTGTATATATTTCTTTATTTCTCTTTTCGTAATCACAAATATCAATAGAGTTTGGAGCAAAGAAAGTCAATCAATTTTGATCATAGTTTGAACTACTAAGCACTTACAACAGCATTTATAGCACTGCTAAACACACAGATTAAATACTAAAGAACAAAAAGGAGGCTTGTATTTAATTTACGTTATTTATCTAAGCGTGAAAATGAATGCAAACAGCAAGTGAACTACATTTAGCCAGTTCGTCGTCATGGCTCCTGACTTCCACACATTGAAATTGGTACAAATCAATACCTCCTGCTACTTGTGTCACATATTTTGACCTAATGATGGTCACGCTAACAAGTTCGACTGACCGATATTAGCTCAATCAAAGAACAAATAACAAAACGGCAACAATATTTATTTTACATTTTAATCCTCTCTTCTATTCTCTTTTTTCTTTATTTTCTGTGAATTCCAGTAAAACTATTTATAGATTAATGATACTCATCTTGCTATCTGTATCTCTGTCTATCTGTTTCTAACTTTCTTTTTCTATCTTCTCTTTTCTATTGGGTTGGCAACTAAGTTCCCGCAGTAGTTTTAAATTAAAAATGTTTAAGAGGTTTACAAAAACAAATAACAACTAATTAATCACTAATGTATTCACCCTTGTTGTTTACAACTTCTTCCCAACGTTCAACAAGATTTTCAATACCTCGTTGGTGGAAATCAATCGATTTAGACTCGAAAATTTGATCCAGCCATGCTCTCAATTCTGCATCAGTATTGAACGGCGAGTATGGCAGCACTTCTCAGCCATGCGTTTGAATGGCTTCCTTGGTCGTGCAGCAGAAGAACTCCATGCTGACAATTAGTTCTTTTCTCTTGAATAGCGTTGTTGAGTCGTTCCCTCTGTTGAACATAGAGTTCTGCGTTGACCGTTTGGTTCCTTTCAAGCAATTCGTAATGGATAATCCCTTCCCAGTCCCACCATACGCACAACATCGTTTTTGGCGGATGAAGATCTTGTTTCACGCTTGGTGTCGCTTTCTTTCTTTTTTACCGGGGCTAAGCCTTTCCTTACGCTGCTTCATATTGATATATAGCCATTCGGTAAAGAAATCGTTGCTTGTGTTCATGAGTTGAGCGGTGACAAGCAAGCAAACCAGCAGAGATTGTGGCTCGTTGATTTTTGTTGTCACTTAAAGCATGCGGAACCCATCCTCCATCGAGTGAAGATGCTTTTCTGCAGCAGTGTGGGAGCTTTCTTTGCCATTCCCCATGTCGTTTGACGAGAATTTTCGTGCAAAAGTTGGTTTAATCGCTCTACATCGAACACAGCTTGAACGAGGTGCGTCTTTGAGATCAACATTTCCATTTTTAAACTTGGCATACCAATCACGAGCGGTTTTTCAGCTATGGCACCCTCCCCGTACACAACACAAATGTCGCGAGCAGCTTTTGCGGCCTTAGAACATTTATTAAAAGCAAAAAGAATGAAGTGTCGAAAGTGCTCGTTTTTCTTAACTTGATATAACATTGTAATGATCTGAAAATAAACAAAAGATAACTAAAATTAACTTTAAAAAAAAGGAAACAAACTATATTCTAAAAATGATTCAAAAATAGAATTCTTGAGAAACATAGATTCCAAAATTCAAATGTGCAATAAATTTCAAAATTAAAAAAAAAAAAAACGCGGGAGCTTAGTTGCCAACCCAATGCTTAGCCGCGTGTTAATAATAATAATAATAATAATAAATACTGATCGCAAACTGGAATAAAGAGAAAAACGCAGGATAAAGTTTCACATCCTGGAAACTTGACGAGTTGTTATTACTATTAAATATCCCCTTCGTGATCAGTTGTATACGATTGCATACGGAAAAAGCCTTGCATAGAATATAGATGCCAGATGCATCGTTTCATAAAAGAACCACATCTCTTCTTTAAACAACTCGAATTATTTGATCGCATGGAAAGAGCAGCCATAAAGGCTCCATTTAATAAAATACCTCTACACAACGGTCCTCGAAAAGTTTTGCAATACTAAACCAAGATACGAAGGAAACAAAAAAAAAACAAGAAAAAAGAATTAATGTATTGCAAAAAACTTTCCATCGAGTAGATAGATATAATGGATCATTTCTGTTCGTCTGCATGTATGGGAATTTTAAACTTTAGTAAAATATTGGCATAATATTGCCCTCTGAATCTCAGGGGTCCATCCGCTTTTCCAGAAAATACTTTTTAAAATTTAGAGTTTTAAATTTGGATGATTTTTAACCTGTCAGAATACAGGATTTGGAAGCCGTCATTTCGTGCGTTACACCACCTGTTGTCAACAATAACGAAATAAGATATTGGGGAATTCTGCTTTTATGCAAGTGATATAAACCTTCATATATATTTTTATGTGTTTGAATTTTCAGACATTTGCGAATTTGCATTCTATGCAAAACCATATATATATAACTATATATATATATATGAAATGGTGTGTGAACTCCGGATTATTTAGCTGTTATTTTTAGTACAAGTCACGATCATCTCATGCCGCTTGTATTTTAAGTATTTAATGAGCGAAAAATGACCACGCAGGTAAGCAGCTCGTAGCATCTTACCTTGTTACTAAGAACCACTTATATGTCTGTGGCTCTCGTTTGACTAAAATTACCCGAAATTTTCAAACTGTAAAGTCTATTAACACTTGATATATTGATTTATGGCGAAAATGTATCACATGACAAAACTACATCAATACGTCAACTATGAAGCAAATTGGAACAATAATTGAAAAAATTGAAAAGTGACAGTGAAACAGAAACGATCCGATTTATACAGGGCAAAAGCATATTTAGATTGAAGAAAACACCATCCCAACACACCAAACACAGAGAGTAATAAATTAGCCAAAGTATACATGAGTATCATTACCTAAGTACATGGACACTAAAAGATTCAAATAAATGTCCAGGCCAATAGCCATAGAAAGGAGAATGCATATCGTATTGCAAACATTCTTCTATTGTAGATTTGGAAATTCTTACGAGAAATATCCAAACAGAATTGTTCGAAATAATAGTGATTGGCTCTGTTGTAAAAAAAAAAAAAATGAATGCAGTGGAAACAGAGGCAATGAATTGAGCAAGAAATATTGTATGAAATTGGTTCATTTTTAAATGCATAGGAATTCCGAAGATTAATAGCTCAAATCAAAATAGTGTAACAATTTTTTAAGTAAATGTAGTGATGAAATTCGATTGCACGGAAATATCTAATGTATATTGCATCGATGATAATCGTTGCATTGTGTGAAATTGAAATAAAGAAGACTCATCAGAGAAACGCGAACCCAGAACGGTGAGACAGAATTGATGACGACGATGCTGATGTTGATAATGCTGCTGCTGCTGCTGCTGCTGCTGCTGATGATGATGATGATGATGATGGGCAAGATTACAGCAGCAGCAGCAGCAACAACAACAACAGCTACAGCAAAAGGAATAATAATAATAATAACAATCTTTTCAATTATAGACACAACGCCTGAAATTTGGGGCAAGTGGGATAGTCGATTACATCTGGTAATTATATTATCGTGATACATTGAAGAAATACAGATCGATAAAATAAATAAATAAATCCATACAAAGGACATGGTTATAAACAACATACGAAGCGAACCCATACACACACAATAAGACACACAAGAAATTTCACGTACGGCCACAACAATGTCAGCAACAGAAATAACAATGACAGCAGCAGCGTCGGTGACAGGGACGGAAATAACTACTACCAAGATGGCACACCGTGGAGAACACACAGACACAGAGATATAGAGGAACTGTAACAAAGTTTCGAGTCTTCGGACAATAGCAGCAAAAAGGGCTGAGAGGATGGGGCTGAGGGGAAGGCCGATGTTTTGAAATGTCTTTGTTCCATTTCTCTATCCCACGGTTATAGAGCAATGCATTTGTTCACTTGATTGCGGTCATGTTAAAATCTTAGCCGCAGGAAATGAAAACGTACTACCTACGTACAAAGTATTTCTAAGCAATAACATCGCGTATATTATTAAACAAAACAAGGAAATTTCTAATGCAAATTTTAGGTAGTATTTGCATATACACTTTGTATTGAAAGAATGATAGATATTTTCGTCAAATACTTATATTCTAAAACTCACATTTTACATCTCGCTTGCCAAAATAGACGCACATATTTTTTTATGAAACCCTTCCTTTGAGAACTACCCTATATTTTACGTTCTTATTGAAACTTTAGCTTAGAAATATCTTTCATTTTTGTTTTGTATCCTCTTATGCAAATGGTTCAAAATTAGTCTTGCATTTACTGTATGCAAATGTTCTAACTGAATTATATTCTAAATAATCTAAAACTTTTAGAAGTAAACAGCAAAACATTACGTAAAGTATAGAGAGTGAATCAGTAAAAGCAAACAAATGGTTAATGTATTTTTCCGCAGACGAAAATACGCATTTCCAACGTAATATATTAATATTTTATTGTTAATGTATTCATATGATGACTTTCAAGTTTTACTCTTCAATTGATACATACTACATTGTTTTGTTATACATAATATAGCAGATGTGTTATAAATTATATAGCAAAAGATATTCTCAAATTCTATGTTGCCAATCATTTATTTATTAGGAAAGTACAAGTCAAAAACATTTCCTTCACAAATACATTTACCCGGATAACACCTTACATGGTACACTAAGTGAAAATTCATTAACCGCATCACAGATATATCAAAAGATATTACTCAGATTTCACGTTCCCGCACGTTAGACAGTTTTGTATAGAATCTAAACAAAACTGTCCGACGAACGGAAACATGAAACTCTGAGTAACAGCTTTTGCGATATTTTTGCTACATTTTAATAAAGCATATTATTTTACCTCTGGTATTCGAGTACTATTTTGTTTCCAAGTTGTTTCGCATTTAATAGTGTGTGGATATGAGAAGGGAATATGGTGCATATGATCATTTACTGAGCCTCTATTCATTTTTTACCTAATGCCAACAAATTTTCAGCATTCACTCATATATAATATTTAAGCAACATCATCGCATTATTCTAAAACATTGCTATTGTTTTAAATGTTATCGCCAAGCCAACATGGCAGTCCCAAAATTAGGACGAAAGCTGCCGTGAATTAGCTCCAAGAAGCCATCGCCTCTAGCTAGCTATGTGACACACGAAACCTGTGTCCTTTATAACCTTCGAACAGGGGAGGTCAGCAGTGTCCCCCTGCTGGTTTGGCATCTGCAGACTAGTTTCAGGGTGTTGCCCCTTGTCAATGCAGGGCAGCCAAGCCTTAGCCAGGCGGCGCTGCTGACTATCTGCTCGAAGGTTATTTATCTAATTTCAGTGGAATCTATCCACTGGTTTTCAGAAATAGAGTTATTAATATTTCTAAGTCTCTCTAAAGGAGACTACGGCAGCGGTACTGGAAAT
>NC_068999.1:14371095-14376068 GCF_001194135.2 Octopus bimaculoides | reverse complement strand
ATATATATATATATATATATACCTATGTTTATGTATGCGTGTGTCAGTGAAATATACCATATATTACATATAGCGGGTTTCGTGAAGCTCCTGTTGAAGGAATCCTTCATAATGTTTGTGTCTACGTTGAGTAGTCTGTTACTTGTTTAAAATATTGATGTTTCAATGCAAGTGGTTTCGTTGGCATACTATCGATTGGAAGAGTTTACATAAATTTAGTGTGTTCGGGGGATTGAACCGTATTTCATTTATAGTTTTGTTTTTTTAATTTCTGGATGTAATAGAAACGCCATTATACTGAAGTCTCTCACTTAATGCGCAGTGTTTAATTGATTTGCAGCTCTATGCAATATCAATTGCTGGATATTAGGGATACGCTAAACCATCTTGTCAATTATAAGCTCAATTTCAAGGACCAGGTCATTTGAGAGCTCCGACCAAAGATTTTACAACTTAACAATATTATATCTGTTTTGTTGTGACCTCTCCGTAGACGCTCAACCTTGCACATGTCTATAGTGGCATGATCATTATCCTCATCATTATATCTCCTTTTCTTTTGATTTAATTTGATTTTTTTTTTTCGTGATCGTGTAAAATGTCAATGTTCTGTACAGATATCTAAAACAACTATTCACTCAATGATTTCTATAGTAGCTACGATGTTGAAAGCTGCGCCATATATCTTATTTACTATATGATTTGTTATGCATACCAGTTCTTCACTATTTATTGGAAAAAAAAATTAAACGACCTTTTGCAGTCATCCCTACGATAATCTACATACCTTCTAGCTTAAATTCTTTACTACCCCTACAATTCAATATACATTTGCAGAAAATTACTTCGTTTGTACTTTTATAATTCCATAATTGAAAACTTACGATACTAGTATTACATATAAATTATGGCCTGTATCCTGACATTCCTGAAATTATTTATGGGAAAAAGCGTTATTATTCATACATTTATAATTTCATTTTTATGAATTTTCTTGATTTATGATTTTTTTTTAGTTATGCGAAATATTCAGTAATATTTCCATTATCTTACAACGCTAATTTTTTTTTTATGAATTTGGTCGTTTCTCTGACGTTACTTTCTTTCGTTAGCTATGACGCATCTGTTTTAAATATAATTGGTTCTGAAATATTTTTCATTGTCTTATGATTTTAACACGTGTGTCTATTCAGTACTTTAGCTATACTATGTAAAGTATAATCTTTCACGACCCTCTTTATTGCAAATGTCACTACCTGAGTGAGCGTATTGAAGTTTAAAATTTTCGTCTTACTTCACCCGTTTCTCCCAAACACATGTGCTATTGTCATTCTAAGTGGTGATACTGTGTTGACGTGTTTCAGAAATACAGAGCTTCCAACAAATCGCAACTATTGCAAGCTATTCAGTTTTCTTTAAATTTTCGAAAATGGCTCTAAGAGATGAAGTGTCTGTAAATAGTTTTACTTTTCAGGAACATTTTACACCCAACACGTAAATCTTCAATGTAGAAATATCCAAGAGCTAACAAGTTCTATTCCAAAGACCGCTGTCTCAATTTCAGAATCTGAATTTTGAATTTATTTTCGGATTCTGCGAAACATAATCCTTTTAGAATTTAAAAGAAATTAAAAGGAAAGAAAGAAAAAAACAAAACAAAAAGTGAATGAAATTAATCAAGCGACAAGAAATATTTCCGTCATAAAATATTTAGTCCTAAACGATTATTCTACAAAATATTTCAACAAATTGTTTTCAGAATGTTGAGAACGTTCAGGCACAGAATATATTATAGATAAAAATCTCGTAGGTTACCATTTCGGATATATCAATCTCGTACACTACTTCGGTGAATATGTGGGAAGTAATAAGTCTATAACAGTATTTTATTAACACAAATAAACCAGACTAAATCGAATTCCTTCATCTGTGAAACGTATGGTAGATTGCCTATTAAGAATTCGCTCATTAACGTCTACACATGAATTCATACTTGGGTAAAACTATCATTAATAAATACTTCAGTAATCCTACGTACCAAATAATATATTAACAAAGCACAGATGCATACAGATGGGGGAAAGCTCATTTACAATTTGCTTTTCTCGGTCGTGACATTATTCTAATATTAATTACTTGGCCTAGTAGTTAGTGCTGCGGAATTTCGGTCGATAGATCGCGGGTTCGAATCTCAGACCAAGTGACGTGTTTATGAGCGAAACACCTAAGGTCCACGCGACTTCGGCAGAAAATAATGGCGAAATTCTGCTGACTCTTTCGCCACAATTTTCACTGTTTTTTGCAGCATCTAGCTGCTCACCGGCGTCCTGTGCAGTTGGGTGACCTATACACCAATGAAACCGGGAAACCGGCCCCTATATTCCGGGCATGGAAAAAGAAGGAACAAACAGCAATATTAGTTTGATCAGTAAATAATCATGTAAGTATAAGTGTATTATTGTATTACTGTTCATTGATGTGTAATTAGTTCTGGTTTTTAAACATTTATTTACTCAGAATGAAATTGTGTTTTTGCTTGAAGATAATAAAATGCAGGATTGACATACTCGTATCCAACGATGAAATACACGAACACAAACACAAACCCACGCAAACACATTAACTCACAGTCTCCTTCTCTATCGCGCTTACTCTCACTCCCTGTTTCTCTCTCTCTCTCACTCTCGCTCAATTTCTGTATAAGAAGAGATAAAAAGAGATGGAAGCATGGATTATTTATAAACAACATATGCAAATTAATAATGAAAACTGCATTGCGACAAGACTGGAATTCGTGAAATGTTTTAAAAGGTTAAATAGACACCAAGCAAAAATGAAGCTTCGATGGGCATACATATCTACATTTATGCATACATACATACATACTTATATACATACGTAGAGAGAGACAAACTGTTAGACAGACAGATTGAGAGACAGACCGATTGATAAATACATGCATACATATATACGTAAATCCTGCATACATACATACATACATACATACAAGCATAGCTAAAAAACACACATACGTATATACATGCATACTTATGTGTGTATGTTTATGCGTATGAATATTCTCAAATACATCCACATACATGTGAACACACTATTACTTAGCTTGGATCCATAGCGATATTTCATGCAATTTGTACAATTGTCACAAAATCCCCCAAAATAGTTTTACGTATGCTGTTGATTCGAACTATGTGCAGATTGTAATAGCTCACATACCTACCATTATCGAGACTGATTTTAGATCTCATACCGATGGATATTAAAGGGTCCGGCTCGAGTACTTTTCAATGACATTTCCTTTAAGGATGTTCGTCGTAGTAACCCACTTTACTAAAGGACTAAAATGTTTTCTTGGTAACGTCAGAAAACTTTTGATAACCGTTAAATATCTTTATAGAACAAATATTGCAGCTACTCAGCTATTATCACCAAATGCTGACGAACGAGTTGTTTACTGGCATTACAAATGTACGCATTTTGTGTGTAGTCTTGGTAAGCGCGCAGGCGCGCACACACGTACACACACAGAAACAGACACATAGGAGCAGAGACTGATACAGACAGACACGCACATACACATACATACACACACATACACACATATACACACAGTGATCTCAACAGATCTCACAGCGCATACATTTCAGCCTTGTTACCAGTCGGAGTGAACTATGTTATCAGCGTAGGTACTGGCTGCATATTAATTAACACTATACATTCATTTAATTAATCAACAGACCTTCGATCGCCTCTTATTAATTACTATGCGGCCAAGATTTATGAATTGCTGCAAATTTATTTATTTGTTATTCTTACATTTCACAAGTATCGTCATAATAAGTGCATATAGGAAGAATTCAGTATTCGTTCATGGTGAATTCTAGAAGGAGAAACGTGTGGACAAAACAATAAGATAAGGCCATTCACAGCCTAACGTGTTTTCCAGATGTTCTCTATATGATGAGTATTTCTTTCCCGAACTTACGTCCACAGGGAAATGTCTTGCCGCAATCGATTGTACAGAGACGTGTTATATATCATTGTGCATGAATGTTTTTTAATCAGCATTGCTTCGTGTGACATGATCTTATAACATTTGTTGATATCTGTTTATATGATCATTTATTATAGAGGTGGCAAGCTCGCAGAATCGTTAGTACGTTAGTCAAAATGCTAAAGCAAGCGAGCTGGCAGAATATTTATAACGTCGGGCTATATGCTTAGCGGCATTTCGTCCAACTTCACATTCTAAAATCAAATTCCACCAAGTTCGACTTTGCCTTTCATCAGATAAGGGTCGACAAAATAGGTACCAGCTGAGCACCATAGTTGATGTAAACGGTTTAATTCCCTTCCCGAATTTCCTGACATTGTGCCACAATTTAAAACCGTTATTATAAAATCAATTTTGCATTAATCTGAAGCGTTACTCCGTACATTTGTAGTGTAGGAATGTATCTCTTGTTAACAAGAATAGTATTCGCAGTGATTTCGATATTTCGGTCAATTCTATTAAACGTCAACTTTTCAAAGCATGTCATTAGTCCTTGTGAAAACAAAATTTTAGACAATTTTGTTCATGGTGGAGGAAGAAATGTGCGAAGTATTTTTCCGTAGGATACAGACAACCATCTACTCATTTAAAATGTTTTCAGTAGAATTAAAATGCGAATTAATGCAGTGTCTCAGAAATTACAAGAATTATAGAGATAGACGAAGAAACGAAGACCATACTTTTTTCGAATATTTTGGAAGGCGTCTAAAATTGTGTACCGTTGCAGACTCAACGACCCACGTATTCAATGTGATGGAAATGTGATTGGTATGTTTTACTGAACCTCATTTATGTGTGCGCATAAGTGTGTGTGTATAGAGAGACACATACATATATACGTGTATGTATATATACAGATATATGCATACACACACACACATATATATATATATATACAGAG
>NC_068999.1:14366528-14367769 GCF_001194135.2 Octopus bimaculoides | reverse complement strand
TATATATATATATATATATATATGCATGCGCACTTAAATACATAGTTGTACGTACATAGATAAATTAAAAGAGATATATAAGGAGAGATAAAGAGAGTCTCAGGCAAGGAAACCTAGGCAGGGTGCTTCATTATACATTATAACTGTGAGCATATGTATGTGTATGTGCGTGACTATGTTAGCGAGAACTCCTATCTGAAATGTTGTCATTGATGATCTAGTACAATCGGTGAGAAAATTGGCAAAACTGTTACGAAATTAGCTACATTTGTAAAATATCGTTTATTTATAGGAGGATATCTAGAAACCCCTTTAATTTCCATAAAATAAATTTGCATTTGACGATTAAATAAATTATATGATATGTATCCATTGTAATAGCAATTTTCATGTTTCTGCTTTCCAAATATAAAGTGTAGATCAAAGAACGAAGCTTACTTTCATAAAGTTTATGCCGTTGCGATATATACATTCTAATTGATTCGGAAATGTTAATATCAAATGCAGGGTTTAAATTGTAAAGCCATTGGAAATATATTCTTTCGTGCCAATCAGAACAACAGCCTAGACGATGTAATGGCGCACAGGCATATCACAAGTTATTTCCTGCAAAATGCATTGCATCATTTGCAGTATGTACAGATGGTTTTCCATTCGAAGGATTCTGCAATAAACAGCCTATGTTATAAAGAATAGCTCTCTATTTATCTACGTATCAATGCACATCATTCTCTCTTTCCATTTATTTCAGAGACTCTCTTACTCCTGATACATGAGTATGTGCTACGTATATATACTCACGCACATGCGCACACATACACACACACAAACACACACGCATATATATATATATACACCCACACATATATACATACATACACACATATATACACACATACATATATATATACATGCACACACGAAAGAATACTGTACTGAACAATGAGTACAGTATTCTGTACACTAGTGTGTCTAGGGTGATTTGCCTGTTATTTCTAAAAGGATCACTGCTATTGTAAATGTTCCCTTGCCAACATATGTCAAAATGTCTGTCAAACTTTGTCAAAATTTGCCAACATCTCAAAATTTCTGTCAAAATTTCTCAAAATTTGTCAAATATTTTCCACTGTGAAATTGGAAATGGGAGGGGGGTTCTTCCCGGTGAAATTTCGAGGAGGGATTTGCGAGGTTTCACACCACACTCCCCCGTTAACCGAACCCCCAAAATTAGATTTGTGGAC